>NC_133129.1:103126730-103426730 GCF_048418815.1 Hemitrygon akajei | reverse complement strand
TCGCTGTCACAGATGCTGCAGACTCTCAGCAAAAACACCACAGTGCCTCAAATAAACATTTCCATCCAACTAAAACTGAAATTTTCAGTTGCCTGAGGATTTATCATTTCCTACAAAGCCATTTTCCATCATTGACAAGAAACTGGTTGATGCAGGTACAAAAGCAACCTTGAATTTTATTTATTTGCTTGTTTGTTTATTGAGATACAGCACGGAATTTGCCTTTTGAGCCACATCACCCAGCAAACCCCCGATTTAATCCCAGCCTAATCACGGGACAGTTTACAATGACCAATTAACCTACTATCCGGTACATCTTTGGACTATGAAAGGAAACTGAAGCACCCAAAGGACTTCACATTTATCTACATCTGGGCACTTCTGTTGGTTTAGGGATATACTCCTGTGGCAGCAATAGTATACGTCAGATACAGAGCAAAGCTCCCACTACACTGTCCCACGCAGTCATGGGGAGAACGTACAAACTCCTTACAGGCACTGGCGGGAATTGAACCCGGGTCGCTGGTAATGAGTTGTGCCACCCTTTCAAAGCCAGTTGCATAGGTATATGGATTGGAAAGATTTAGAAGGTTATGTGCCAAATGCTGACCAATGGTATGGTTAGCATTACAGTGTCACATTCCAAAGGCGTACAGCTTACTTGGTTAATTGGTCACATGGGTGTAATTAGGTGGCATAAGCTCATTGGGGCAGGAAGGTCTGTTACCATGCTGTTTCTCTAAATAACATGGGACTACCTTGGAAGAGGGATATTGGCTGGCATGGAGCAGTTGGGCCGAAAAGCCTGTTTCCATGCTGTATGACTACAATTCTAACTCACTGGACCATCTCGGTAAAGACTGTGGCTACAAGACCACAGATACTATGGAAAAGTGATTTACCTCATGGTTCCCCCAAGCCTTCCCACAAGTTCAGAGTGTTCACTTGCCTGGATGAGTATGCTCCAAAAACTTTCCACTTGGGATCAAGGGTCAGTGACCTAATATCAAAATAATATATACCAGATCTAGGCAGCATGGTAATTTAGCAATTAGCACAACACCAACGATCACTGCTTCCCGCCACTGTTTGGAAGGAGGTTCTATATTCTCCCAATGATCTCTGGGTACTTTGGTTTCTACAGTGGATGCAATTTCATTGGCCCTCCACTGGGCCTTGAATCACCTGGACAATAGTAATATCTACATTAGGCTGCTGTTTACTACAGCTCAGTGTTCAACATAATCATACCCTCAGTTCCAAAATCTGAGCCTCTGGAGCTGGATTCTCAACTTCCTCATTGGGAGATCATAGATCGGAAATAACATCTCCTCCTCGCTGACCATGGTGCACCTCAAGGATGTGTGCTTAGCCCCCTGCTTTATTCTCTCTACACCTACAACTCTGTGGCTAGGCACAGCTTAAGCGTCATCTATAAATTTGCTAATGACACAACTACTGTTGGCAGAATTTCAAACGAGGAGGCGTACAGCAGTGAGATAGATTACCTGGCTGGGTGGTGTTGCATTAACAACCTTGTATTGAACGTCAGTAAGACCGAAGAATTGACTGTGGACTTCAGGAAGGGGAAACAAAGGGAACACACATCAGTCCTCATTAAGGGATCAGCACTGGAAAGGATGAGTATTTCCTTAGTGTCAACTTTTCTAAAGATCTATCCTAGGCCCAACATATTGATGCAATTACAAAGAAGGCACCACAGTGGCCATTTTTCATTAGGAGTTTGAGAAAACTTGGTACGTGACCAAAGACTTGCAAACTTCTACAGATGTACCACAGGGAGTATTCTAACATCTGGTATGGAGGGACCACTGCACAGGATTTGAAAAAGCTGCAGAAAGTTGTAAACTCAGCCATTCCATCAAGGGCACAAGCCTTCCCAGAATCAAGGACATCGCATTTTGAAATACGAGGGATGATTGATAAGTTCGTGGCCTAAGGTAGAAGGAGATGAGTTATACAGCTCACGTTACGTACATGTGCAGTTCAACTCTTCGAGTGAAAATGCAGAAAGTTTGAAGTTAATAACTCATCTTTTTCTACCTTGGAGGTCCAAGAGGCCAACCTCTACAAAGAAGTGATCCGTATGCTCCATGACCGCTGGACTAAGTGTGCAAATGTAGGAAAAATAAATGTGCTAGGTTTTCTAAAATTGACTCCTTCTACCTTAGGCCACCAACTTATCAATCACCCCTCGTAGAGTCTGCCCTTTCTCCAGACCTAAGCAATATGGCCAGCAATGGACTTTCAAGTGTAACATGCCAACCAAATTGTCCACAGCAAGCTCCCACAAACTGTTTCTGCCTGTGGGATAGCACTCCCAGAGCACTAGAGGAAATCCCTTCTCTACTTACAAAAGAACAGCCATAGCATCTTTAAAGACTATCAAGGACAGCGGGGTGAAGGGATAAATGATTAATGGAGCAGATAACATGTCCAACAACGTGACCTTCCCTCAATGTGATGCTTCCTCAATACCACCCCCCCCCCCAAATGTCCCTCCCACAGTGAAGAGCTGCAAGCTCTCACACTCCATGCAGACATTTTACACTGACTCTTCCAGTCCCTCAGTACAGCTCCTCCCACAATGGCACGCTCCCTTGGCAGTGCATCTCCTACAGTGGGACCCTCCCTTGGTACACCCCCTCCCACAGTGTGTGATCAACCTTCGGTACAGCCCCTCCATCAGTACAACGCTCATGGAAGAGATAGCCACATGCTTTGCATCCGGTCTGTGGAAAGGGACTCAACCTTCTGTGTTCTGCCTCAGACATGAGGATACTTCATTCGGAGGCCAGTAAAATGGGAGCGAGTCCCTTCCATCCATGGAATATCCCCATTGAAATGGATTAATTCAAGTCTGGTGCTGCAGTGGACAAGGTGAGACAGCCTGTTACAGTCACAGTCTTTCTAATACCCCAGAGGCTGCATTTGTTCCACTCACAACCTTGCTCTTCCCAGGAGATCCTGGCCCATTTATGCAATTGCTGCTCACAGTCCAATCCCCTGGCCCCTCAGCCACCATGCTTCCCTGCTGCTGTCTCTGCTCTGCTGCTCATGCTCAATGGAATAGGATAACCTCACCGCTTTGTCTTAACTTTAACCTTGAAACACAGTCAGATGAGACTGCTCACACCACCATCATCACACACACAAGTGTACGCAGGACCCAGGTATATCCCTTAAGAGTTTCATACATCATGTGTCCTGTCCTGTCTATCCACACTCCTTCCAAACATTTGAACTCCATCATGGGCACCAGCTTCCCCACCATCAAGGACATCTTCAAAGGTCAATGCCTCAAGAAGGCAGCATCCACCATTAAGGACCCCTATCACCCACTATATACTCTTTTCTCTTTACTTCCATCAGCGTTGATCATGAAGGCACACACTCAACACTTTAGGAATAGCTTTATCCCCCCCCCCCCCGTCCCACCCCACTAGATTTATGCATGGTCCATGAACACTATCTCTGTTTGCACTACTTATTTCTTTTAGATTTCTAATTGTAACCTATAGTATTTTGATGTATTATACTGTACTGCTGCCACAAAACAAACATTTTCGGATATTAAACCTGATCCTGATTAGGCCATCTAGCCCTTCTAGTACATACAGGTGTTACCATACCACACCTCTAAATGCCCCCATACACACCTAATTCTATTCCCAGGTTCCCCTTAATCCCAGCCTGCCATTTACTCTGGGAGTAAGCTCCACATTACCCCTTCTCTAGTCTGGTCTCCCTGACACGTGAAGCATCTCCGCCACCTGGACCCATTGCGCTCTGTTTGAATTCCGAAGGCCTCTGTTACTTTGCAGAGGAGCTAACTACAAACAAGCCCCAAAGACGTTCCATTTCATCTAATCCATCTCCCGGTGTAGCTAGATCACTTTACTCCCAAAGGAACCAGAAAAAGGGGTTCACTCTGGTGCAGCTTGGGCTAGACCAGCAGCACAAAAGAAACACGGTCACCCTTCTGAATTCCTTCCCAGCTCTCATTACCCACCCACCACCATCCCAATCTTAATCTCTGTAATCCCTTCTGGCCCCTACTCCCTACCCATCTCTGTAACCCCTCCACTACCCCTGTCTCTGTAACCGCTCCACTACCCCTATCTCTGTAGCCCCTCCACTATCCCTGTCTCTGTAACCCCTCCACTACCCCTGTCTCTGTAACCGCTCCACTACCCCTGTCTCAGTAGCCCCTCCACTATCCCTGTCTCTGTAGCCCCTCCACTAACCCTGTCTCTGTAACCCCTCCACTATCCCTGTCTCTGTAACCCCTCCACTACCCCTGTCTCTGTAACCCCTCCACTACCCCTGTCTCTGTAGCCCCTCCACTATCCCTGTCTCTGTAGCCCCTCCACTAACCCTGTCTCTGTAACCCCTCCACTATCCCTGTCTCTGTAACCCCTCCACTACCCCTGTCTCTGTAACCCCTCCACTATCCCTGTCTCTGTAGCCCCTCCACTAACCCTGTCTCTGTAACCCCTCCACTACCCCTGTCTCTGTAACCCCTCCACTACCCCTGTCTCTGTAACCCCTCCACTATCCCTGTCTCTGTAGCCCCTCCACTACCCCTGTCTCTGTAACCCCTCCACTACCCCTGTCTCTGTAACCCCTCCACTATCCCTGTCTCTGTAACCCCTCCACTAACCCTGTCTCTGTAACCCCTCCACTATCCCTGTCTCTGTAACCCCTCCACTAACCCTGTCTCTGTAACCCCTCCACTATTCCTGTCTCTGTAACCCCTCCACTAACCCTGACTCTGCAACCCCTCCACTATCCCTGTCTCTGTAACCCCTCCACTACCCCTGTCTCTGTAACCCCTCCACTAACCCTGTCTCTGTAACCCCTCCACTACCCCTGTCTCTGTAACCCCTCCACTAACCCTGTCTCTGTAACCCCTCCACTAACCCTGTCTCTGTAACTCCTCCACTACCCCTGTCTCTGTAACCCCTCCACTAACCCTGTCTCTGTAACCCCTCCACTACCCCTGTCTCTGTAACCCCTCCACTATCCCTGTCTCTGTAACTCCTCCACTACCCCTGTCTCTGTAACCCCTCCACTAACCCTGTCTCTGTAGCCCCTCCACTAACCCTGTCTCTGTAACCCCTCCACTATCCCTGTCTCTGTAACCCCTCCACTACCCTTGTCTCTGTAACCCCTCCACTACCCCTGTCTCTGTAGCCCCTCCACTACCCTTGTCTCTGTAACCCCTCCACTACCCCTGTCTCTGTAACCCCTCCACTACCCCTGTCTCTGTAGCCCCTCCACTATCCCTGTCTCTGTAACTCAAGCAGAACTGCCTTCAGCCTCCGGCTTCTCTGAGTGAACTCCTCTCGCCCACCTGCTTGACCACCTATTGTCTGGCGTGACTCATCACTGGATGGATTGTAGTTTTGTGGTTTCCGGGACTATTTTTTAGATATTCATGTCAATCATTTTAGGATTAATTTTAGGGAAAAAGATCCTGTTTCCATAGAAACTGAAATGGGAGAAACGAGATTGTAAGATTGGCTTACATTTCAGAAACAGCCACAGGGTGGCATCACAATCGTATGCACCCACTTACACTGCAAAGTACTCATTCACACACGCACTCTCACCCGCACACACACACGTGCACAATCACATGCATTCACTCACACACACGACCACACACACAATTATACACACTTTGAGTTGCACAAACAATTACATACACACACACATACACTCAATTACCTACACATTGGAGAAAAGCCAATCTTGATGGTATTGGAAAGGATCTAGCAAGTGTGGATTGAGAAAGGTTGTTTTCTAGCAAAAGTGTACTTGGTAAGTGGGAGACATTCAAAAGTGAAATTTTGTGAGTACATGGTGTTCCTGTCAGAATAAAAGGCAGGGACAACAGGTTTAGGGAACATTGGTTTTTGTGAAATATTGAGACACTGGTTAAGGAAAAAAAGGAAGTTCATAGCAGGTAAAGGCAGACAGGAACAAATGAGGGACATGAGTATAAGAAATGCAAGGGAACAATTAGGGATGAAATCAGGAGGGCAAAAAGAAGACATGAGTTTGCTCTAGCAGTCAAGGTGAAGTAGAATTCTAGGGCTTCTACAGATACAGTATATTAAGAGCAGAACAACAGCAAGGTACAAAAGTGACCCTCTGGAAAATCAGAGTGGTTATCTATCCATAGAACCAAAAGAAATGGGGGAGCTCTTAAGTGTATTTTTTGCATCTGTACTCACTTGTGAGACAGACAGAGTCGACAGATGTGAGGTAATGCAGCTGTGAAACTGTGGACCCTATACAGATTACAAAGGAGGTGGTGTTTGCTGCCTTGAGGCAAATTAATGTGGATAAATCTGCAGGGCCTGACAATATGGCAGCTAGTACAGAAATTGCAGAGGCCCTAGCAGAGATATTTAAAACATCCTGAGCCACAAGTGAAGTACTGGAGGATTGGAGGATAGCTAATATTCTTCCATTGTTTAAGAAGGGCTCTAAGAATAAACCAGGAAAATATAGGCCAGTTAGCCTGGCACCAGCAGTGGGAAAGTTATTGGAAGGTATTCTAAGGAACTGGATATATAAGTATTTGGACAGACAGGGCTGATTAGGGATAGTCAACACGGCTTTGTGTGTGGTAAGTCGTGTCTACCCAAGTACTTTCAAGGTAGTTACCAGGAAAGATGATGAAAGACAGGCAGTGAATGTTGTCTACATTCACTTTAGCAAGGCCTTTAACAAGGGCCCGCATGGGAGGTTAGTCAAGGAGGTTTGGTTGCTTGGCATTCAAGGTGAGGTAGTAAATTGGATTAGACATTAGCTTTGTGGGAGAAGCCAGAGAGTAGCTATAGAAGGTTGCCTCTCTGAATAGAGGCCTGTGAAGAGCGGTGTGCTACACGGATCAGTGCAGGGTCCATTGTTGTTTGTCATCTATATTAACGATCTGGATGATAATGTGGTAAACTGGATCAGCAAATTTGCAGGTAACACCAAGATTGCGGGTGTAATGGACAGCGAGGAAAACTATCAAAGCTTGCAGTGGGACCTGGACCACTGGTAAAATGGGCTGAAAAATGGCAAATGGAGTTCAATGCAGACAAGCATAAACGATTTGGTAGGACCAAACAGGATAGGTCTCACCTAGGGTGAGTGTAGGGCACTGAGGAGCGCAGCAGAGCAGAGGGATCTGGGAATTCTTTGGAAGTACCATCACAGGTAGACAGGGTTGTAAAGAAAGCTTTTGGCACTTTGGCTTTCATAAATCAAAGTACTGGGTACAGAAGTAGGGATGGTATATTGAAGTTGTACAAGACATTTGTAATACCTAATTTGGCGATTTGTGTACAGTTTTAGTCACCTACATACAGTGAAGATATCAATAAGATTTAAAAAGTGCAGAGAAAATTTACAAGGATATTGCTGGGACTTGAGGACCTGAGTTATACAGAAAGGTTGAATAGGCTAGGACTTTATTCCCAGAACATAGAAGACTGAGGGGAATTTGATGGAGGTATATAAAATTATGAAGGGTTATGAAATAAAGTGCTAGCTGGCTTTTTCCACAGAGGTTGGATGAGACTACACCTAGAGGTCATGGGTTAAGAGTGAAAGGTGAAATATTTAAAGGGAACATGAAGGGGAACTTCTTCACTCAACACACACAAAATGCTGGTGAACGCAGCAGGCCAGGCAGCATCTATAAGGAGAAGCGCTGTTGACATTTCGGGCCGAGACCCTTCATCAGGACAGAAGATCTCTAAAGATGCTGCCTGGCCTGCTGCGTTCCACCAGCATTTTGTGTGTGTTGCTTGAATTTCCAGCATCTGCAGATTTCCTTGTGTTTGCCTTTTAACTTCTTCACTCAGAGGGTGGTGAGAGTATGGAACAAGCTGTGGGGTCAATTTCAACATTTAAGAGATGTTTGAATAGGTGCATGGATGGGAGGGGTATTGAGGGTTATGGTCCAGATACAGGTCGATGGGACTGGGCAGATTCATAGTTCAGCACAGACTGGATAGGCTGAGTGGCCTGTTTCTGTGCTGTAGTGTTCTATGATTCTATGACATAGTTATGTACATACCCAATGCAAGAAAAAATCATGCATATACAGCATGTGCACATGCAGTTATGCAGATGCATATTCATTTTCTCATAGAGTCAAGGTATTTCTCTTTGGAGTGGAGGAGGATGAGACGTGACTTGATAGAGGTGTACAAGATGCTAAGAGGCACAGGTAGAGTATACAGCCAGAGACTTTCCCCAAGGGTGGAAATGGCTAATATGATGGGGCATAATTTTAAGGTGTTTGGAGGAGAATACAGGTGTGATGTCAAGGTTGTTTTTTCACACAGTATGGTGGGCACGTTGAACGCTCTGGCAGGGCTGGTGATAGAGGCAGATACATTAGGGGCATTTAAAAGAGATAGGCACATAGCAGATAGAAAAATGGAGGGCTATGTGGGAGTAAAGACTGTGCTGTATTGTGCTATGTTCCATGCTCATATATATTCACACACACATTCAAGTACTTTCACACATACATTATTCCATTACTGCATACATACAAATTATGCACATATACACACACTTGAGAATGAACACAGGCACACATCTACACACAATTGCACCACACACAGATAGGCAGGGTTGTAAAGAATCATATGCAGACATTAACATACTGACAATACCAGCATAAATTCATCTCTGAAGAAGATGGCAGAGTTTGTCATCAACATCGGTTATATCAATATCTATAGCCGGCTGGAGGCCCAAGAAGAGTTTATTCATCATATATGATGGGAAAGCACAGGATCCTTTTTTTATACATTCAAATTGTCTTCAAAAAACAAAATAAAATTGCAGCTGACAGAAATATAAGAAGGAAACTGAAGATTTTCAGCACTAAACGCAGTACGCTTGGAGAGATTAAAAAAGTTTTTTAAACCTAACTGGTGATGAAAGGTCATTGACCTGAGATATTAACTGTTTCTGCCACCACACACACCTCCATTTCTATCTTACTTTCCTTTTTAAATAATCTTTACACATTTGCATACACGCGCACACACACACACACACACACACACACACACACACACACACACACACACACACACACATACATTGTACGTACACACATACATACACATGCACTCGCACAGACACCCAGATACACAGACACACACACACACACACACATACATACACATGCACTCGCACAGACACCCAGATACACACACACACACACACACACACACACATACATACATTGTACGTACACACATACATACACATGCACTCGCACAGACACCCAGATACACAGACACACACACACACACACACACACTCCCCCCCCCCCGATAGGCTCTCACACACACACACATCCATTCTACAAACAGCACTATTTCATTCCGTATTCAAGACATGATCAGCTGCAGTACAGAATTCCTTGAGCTCTGCCCATTAACCACTCCCGCTCCATCCAACCTTTGCTATCTCACAAACAACACACACAAAATGCTGGAGGAACTCAGCAGGCTGGGCAGTATCTACGGAAAAGAGTAAACTGTTGGTTTTGGGCTGAGACCCAGCATTTTGTGTGTGTTGCTCAGATTTCTAGCATCTGCAGATTTTCTCTCGCTTGTGATTGAACCACAACAACTACCTCTTACTTAATGTCAGCAAGAGCTATTAAGAGCTATATTGACTCCAGGAGGGGGAAACCAGAGGTCCATGAGCCAGTCCTCATCAGAGGATCAGACGTGGAGAGGGTTAGCAACTGAATTTCCTTGTGTAATTATTTTGGAGGACCTTCCATAGCCCAGCAAGTAAGTTCAATTATGAAGAAAGCACAGTAGCACCCCTACTTCCTTAAGAATTTGTGGAGATTCGGGAAGACATCTAAAACTTTGACAAACTTCTATAGATGTGTAGTGGAGAGTACATTTACCGGCTGCATCACAGCCTGATATGGAAACACCAAAGCACTTGAACAGAAAGTGGATATGGCCCAGACCATCAAAGGTAAAGCCCTCCCCGCCAATGAGCACAACTACATGAAACACTGTCGCAGGAAAGCAGCACCCATCATCAGGGACCCCACCACCAGGCCATGCTCTCTTTTGCCATCAGGAAGAAGGTACAGCAGCCTCAGTACTCACACCACCAGGTTCAGGAACAGTTACTGCCTCTCAACCAACAGGCTCTTGAACTAAAGGGGATAACTTCACTTGCCCCTTCACCAAAATGTTCCCACAACTTTCAGGGGCTCTTCATCTCATGTTCTTGATATTTATTGCTTATTTTTGTTATTATATTTGCACAGTTTGTTGTATTCTGCATACTAGTTGAACACTCTAGTTGGTGCATCTTTCAGTGATCCTACTTTGGTTATTATTCTATAGATTTATTGAGTCTTCTCACAGGAAAAGAAATCTAAGGGTTGTATGTGGTGACCTATATGTAGTGATAAATCTACATATACACCGGGGGGGGGGGGGGGGGGGATACATGTGCTCCTATCTGCATCAATGTCTTTGAGGTTGAGAGGGCTGAGAGTTTCAAATTCTGAGGAGTGAACATCACCAAAAGCCTGTCCTGCTTCAATCACATTGACACCACAGCCTAGAAGTCTCACCAACACTTCGACTTCCAGCCGAAGCTAAAGAAATTTGACATGTCCCTGTCAACTCTTTGCAATTTTTAATCAATGTACAACAGGAAGGATCCTGTTTGGATGCATAACAGCTTGGCAACTGCTCAGCACATGACCCCATGAAACTGTAAGCAACTCTAGACACAGCTCAACACATTGTGAAAACCATCCTTCCCTCCACAGACTCATCACTGCCTCTCAATAATTAAAGGCCCCACCCCAGACATCTCCCATTGGGCATAAAATGCAAAAGCCTTAAAGCACTTACCACCATGCTGGAGGACAGCTTCTATCCCACTGTTACCAGACTCTTGAATGTCTCTCTTGTACGATCTACTTCATAATGACCTTGTACTTTAAGGTTCACCTGTACTACACTTTCTCACTTTATTCTGCATTGTTGTTGTTTTACCTTATTCTGTCTCAATACACTGTGAAATGGCTTGATCTGTATGGAAGACAATCTTTTCACTGTATCTCGGTACATCTGACAATAATGAACCAACAGCAATAGACTAACAGCAAAGTGAGCATAAGCACATGCATGTGCACACATGTATCCATTACACACACATACACAAAATTGTGTGTAATTTTGTAAAATTTTTAAAAATTGCAAAATGTCTATGAAGGTTCTCAGTCATCCAGGTCATTGTATATCAAGCAGTGGTAAATCAGACAACTGGACTCACTGTGATGAGGAGAAGGCATTTCACCTCTCATGTGAGAGGCTTCTTCAGTTCTGATCCATGGTGGGTAATATTCTGGTTTATAAACTCTACGAGTTGTTTAAAGGTATAGCAATCACGTGAGGGTCATTAGAGTTGTAGAGGTAATGAGACGATCATTCGTCTTCTCTTTGCATGAACGGTTGTGGAGACACTGGGGTAGAGATGTTAGGACTGTATTGTAATTAGCTGATAGGTGGTGTCGTACTTCACCGCCTCTATTCAGAGATGGGTTTTCTAGTTTGACAAAGATGGTTTCTTTAACCCTCTTTCAAACCACCTGTCCTCCCTGTTCAAAAGGTGCACATTGTTATCATCAAAGTAGTGTCCCTTGTCCTTTAGGTGTAGATAGACAGCTGAGTCTTGACCTGAGGTGTTAGCCCTCCACTTGCTCATACCTCAATTCATGCAAAGGTAAGACTAACGACCTTCTCATTACCTCTACAACTCTTAACCACCATCATATGATTGCTATACTTTTAAACAATTCACAGAGTTTATAAGCTGGAAAACTACCCACCATGGATCAGAACTGAAGAAGCCTTTCGGAGGAGTGGTGAAATGTCTTCTTGACAACACAACATGTCCAGTTGCCTTGATTTACTACTGCTTGATACAAATTGTAAACATAAATTATTTTAATTTGTTTTTCTTGTAAATGTTGTTTATCTGATGCTGTGGCTTTGATAATGCTGCTGCAAGTAAGTCTCTATATATGTGACAATAAACTTGACTTTGACTTGTGACAAAACCCCTCAGATTGTGTAATACCAAGTACTTGAACTTAAGCACAAGCACTTGAACACAAGCACTTAATACAAAGGCACTTGAACACAAATGCACAACAAACACTCCCAATATGCTAATGCACACAGGTTAATGTTCAAACATAGACATTACTCCTTACGTATCAATATCCTCATGCAGACAGAACTACCACTTCCCCATATATCCCATCACACCATCACACACCACTGATTAACTGGGGGGACAGTCCCCAAATCAAACAGAAGAACAAGGTAATAATTAGAATGGAGATTCAAACTGCCTGAAGGGGGTGGTGAGAGAAGTACTTGATTTTCCCATGAATGCCAGCAAGGAAATGAATCTCAGGGCGGTATATGGTAACACATGTTATTCATGATAAATTCACTTTGATTTTGAACTACAGACTTGCAGAGAGCGTGACTACAGCAGTGCACATGTTCCAGAGATTCTCACGTCTTGTACAAGTGATCCAGCCTCAACAGGTGGGGAATGCAGCTACACAAAATCAGATTGTGATGCCATTCTTTGACAAACAGTGTGTTGACAATCCTTGGATTTCAACAGGGCCCTAGAACAATCAGCTCCATTAATGATTGGGGGAAAGAGAGAGTGGCATAGGAGGAAATGACACGGCATTGGTTGTTTTGCTCCTGAACGAGCTCGTGATGTTGAAGTCTCTCTAGAATGTACTCCAGTGTCAGGAGGAGAGGAAAGGTAAACCAAGGATGTATCTGTACACACACAATGTGCTGGAGGAACTCAGAGGTTAGGAGAGGAATAAACAGTTAACAATTCTGGCTGAGACTCTCCAGCACGACCTGATGATGGGTCTCGACTGAAAGGCTGACTGTTTACTCATTTCCAGAGATGCTGCATATCTGCTAAGTCCTTCCAGCATTTGTGTGTGTGTTCTGGATTTCCAGTATCTGCAGAATCTCTTGAGTTTATGTATCTGTACACACCAAGTCTGGCCTGGAACAATACTGATAGATAGATAGATAGATAGATAGATAGATAGATAGATAGATAGATACTTTATTCATCCCCATGGGGAAATTCAACTTTTTTTTCCAATGTCCCATACACTTGTTGTAGCAAAACTAATTACATACAATACTTAACTCAGTAAAAAATATGATATGCATCTAAATCACTATCTCAAAAAGCATTAATAATAGCTTTTAAAAAGTTCTTAAGTCCTGGCGGTAGAATTGTAAAGCCTAATGGCATTGGGGAGTATTGACCTCTTCATCCTGTCTGAGGAGCATTGCATCGATAGTAACCTGTCGCTGAAACTGCTTCTCTGTCTCTGGATGGTGCTATGTAGAGTATGTTCAGAGTTATCCATAATTGACCGTAGCCTACTCAGCGCCCTTCGCTCAGCTACCGATGTTAAACCCTCCAGTACTTTGCCCACGACAGAGCCCGCCTTCCTTACCAGCTTATTAAGACGTGAGGCGTCCCTCTTCTTAATGCTTCCTCCCCAACACGCCACCACAAAGAAGAGGGCGCTCTCCACAACTGACCTATAGAACATCTTCAGCATCTCACTACAGACATTGAATGACGCCAACCTTCTTAGGAAGTACAGTCGACTCTGTGCCTTCCTGCACAAGGCATCTGTGTTGGCAGTCCAGTCTAGCTTCTCGTCTAACTGTACTCCCAGATACTTGTAGGTCTTAACCTGCTCCACACATTCTCCATTAATGATCACTGGCTCCATATGAGGCCTAGATCTCCTAAAGTCCACCACCATCTCCTTGGTCTTGGTGATATTGAGACGCAGGTAGTTTGAGTTGCACCATATCACAAAGTCCTGTATCAGTTTCCTATACTCCTCCTCCTGTCCATTCCTGACACATCCCACTATGGCCGTGTCATCAGCGAACTTCTGCACATGGCAGGACTCCGAGTTATATTGGAAGTCTGATGTGTACAGGGTGAACAGGACCGGAGAGAGTACGGTTCCCTGCGGCGCCCCTGTGCTGCTGACCACCGTGTCAGACCTACAGTCTCCCAACCGCACATACTGAGGTCTATCTGTCAAGTAGTCCACTATCCAATCCACCATGTGAGAGTCTACTCCCATCTCCGTTAGTTCTTGGGCTGGATGGTGTTAAAGGCACTAGAGAAGTCAAGGAATGTAATCCTCACAGCACAACTGACCCCCTCTAGCCTCCCTTCCCCCACTATCTCCAGTGCATGGTGCTGCATCCCCAGTGTTGACCCGTCCCTGGTCTGCAGTCCAGTGAAACTGAGCTGACATTGACAGTGCACGCCTGCTCGCCCAGCAAGTGACATTGACCTTATGGACAGACCAGTGGTGCTGATCTCTTGTTGGAAATGGAACAGTGAGGCGAGAGAGTGTGGCGATGAGGCAGGAGAGGAAGAGAGAGGGGGTGAGGTGAGTATATGCGAGTGAGGTGAGAGAGAAAGGGGGCAGTGAGGCGGGAGAGAAAGGGGATGAGGCAGGAAAGTGTGAGAGTGAAATGAGAGAGAGGGGTGAGGCAAGAGGGGGTTAAGTAGGAGAGAGGGTGAGGTAGGAGACAAAGGGGGTGAGGCAGACAAGAGAGGGGGTGAGGCAAGAGAGAGAGGAGTGAGATGGAACAGAGAGAGTGAGGCAGATAAGAGGGAAGGTGTGAGACAGAAGAGAAAGGGGTTTTGGCAGGCAAGGGGGGTGAAGCAGGAGAGAAGGGGAGGACATGGGAAAGCATGAAGAAGGGGAGATAAAAAGTGAGGGAGGTGAGAGAGTGGGTGAGGCAGGGGGCAGAGGGTGGGGCAGTAGGAAGAGTAGGGGGAGGAGTGAGAGGAGGTTATGTGAAATAGGAGGGGGTGAGACAGGAGAGAGAGGTGTTGAGATGAAGAGAAAGAGCAAGAGAGAGATTAAGGTAAGAGAGAGTGAGGATGAGGCTAGGAAAAGTGGGGTAAGGCAAGGGAGAGAGGTGAGAAAGCAGGAAGAGAGGGGTTGAGGCAGGATAGGCAGAGAGGCAGGAAAGAGAGGGCCTAGGCAAACGAGAGAGAAGGTGAGATGGGTGAGAGAAGGGATGAGGCAGGAGAAAGACAGGGAGTGAGGCATGACATAGAGGGTTGTGAGGCAGGACAGAGAGGAGGGTGAGGGAGGAAAGAATGTGGTTGGGCAGGAGAGAGGGGGCGTGACAAGACAAAGTGGGGTGAGGCATGAGAGAGGGTTGGAGTTAGGCAGGTGAGAGAGGATCTGAGCATAGGAGAATGTGGGGAGAGGTGAAGTGAGGTAGGTGAGAGGATAGAGTGAAGCAGGAGAGAGAGAGCGACAGGATGCATCACAGTCCAACCATCAACCAATCTCATAGACATTCTCTACCTTCCAGCAAATCCTCTCCCTCCATTGGTGCGCAGCCTGTGGGACAGACTGATTACGGAATGACACACAGCACCTCCCCACCCTTTCTCCTCACCCATTGATACATAATTCATACAAGTGGTGAGGTATTTTCAAATTTAATGCTGTAATATTTAACCCACTGATCAACTATCTTGCCATCTGAACACAGGAAATTGCAAGTGGTACCCTTGGAATTCAGGGATTTAGAGGGCGCTTCACTCCATATAATCCATATGGTGGTAATGTATATTCATATTAATCGTGCAAATGGAGATTCACTCTGTGTCTGACCACGGGAGTGTGTGATGGGACGGTGTGGAGGGAGCTTCACTCTGTGCCTGACCCCAGAAGTGTATGACGGGACGGTGTGGAGGGAGTTTCACTCTGTGTCTGAACCCGGGAGTGTGTGATGGGACAGTGTGGAGGGAGATTCACTCTGTGTCTGACCCCAGGAGTGTATGATAGGACAGTGTGGAGGGAGATTCACTCTGTGTCTGACCCCAGGAGTGTGTCATTGGATAGTATAGAGGGAGTTTCACTCTGTGTCTGACCCCAGGAGTGTGTCATTGGATAGTATAGAGGGAGTTTCACTCAGTGTCTGACCCCGGGAGTGTGTGATGGGACAGTGTGGAGGGAACATCTCTTTGTGTTAGACCCCGGGAATGTGAAGGGACAGTGTGGAGGGAGCTTCACTCTGTAGCTAACCTTGCGAGTGTGTGATGGGAGTGTAAAGAAGGAGATTCACTCTGTCTGATGGGAGAGACAGGAGGAAGCTTCACACTGTGTCTGGCCCTGGGTGTGTGTGATGGGACATTGTGCAGGAAGCTTCACTCTGTGTCTGACCCTGGGAGTAACTGATGGGATGGTGCAGAGGGAGCTTCACTCTGTGTCTGACTGTGGAGTGTGTGGAGAAAGCTTCACTCTGTGTCTGATCCCAGGACTATATGATCTGATGGGAGATGTGTGGAGGGAGATTCCTCCTGTATCTGACCCTAGGATTCTGCAATAGGATGTACTGGAAAGAGCTTCACTGTGTCTAAATTGCCAGTGTGGAGGGAGCTTCACTCTGTGTCTGACCCCGGGAGAGTGTGACGGGACAGTGCAGAGGGAAATTCACTCTTTGTCTGACCCCAGGAGTGTGCAAATGGACATGTGGAGTGAGTTTCACTCTGTGTCTAACCTCAGGTATGTGTGATTGGGTGGCATGGCTGGAGCTTTGCTCTGTGAGTGACCACGGGAGTGGTGATGTGACAGTGCAGAGAGATTCACTCTGTGTCTAACCACAGGAGTGTGTGACTGGCAGTGACTGGGATTCACTCTGTGTCTCACCTGGGAGTGTATGATGGGTTGGTCTAGAGCAGGGTTTTCCTACCTGGGGTCCATGGACCCCTCCATTAACAGTTGGGCTCTATATCATAAAAAAATATTGGGAACCTGTGGTTGAGAGGAACGTGTACTTATGGCTGACACAGGAGTGTGTGATGGGACAGTGTGGAGGGAGATTCACTCTGTGTCTGACCCCAGGAGTGTGTGATGGGATGGTGTGGAGGGAGTTTCACTCTGTGTCTGACCCTGGGAGTGCGTGATGGGACAGTGTGGAGGGAGCTTCACTCTGTGTCTGACCCCAGGAGTGTGTGATGGGACGGTGTTGAGTGAGTTTCACTCTGTGTCTGACCCCAGGAGTGTGTGATGGGACAGTGTGGAGGGAGCTTCACATGTGTCTGACCCCGGGAGTGTGTGATGGGACGGTGTGGAGGGAGATTCACTCTGTGTCTGACCCCAGGAGTGTGTGATGGGACAGTGTGGAGGGAGCTTCACATGTGTCTGACCCCGGGAGTGTGTGATGGGACGGTGTGGTGGGAGTTTCACTCTGTGTCTGACCCCAGGAGTGTGTGATGGGACAGTGTGGAGGGAGCTTCACTATATGTCTGACCCCGGGAGTGTGTGATGGGACGGTGTGGAGGGAGATTCACTCTGTGTCTGACCCGGGAGTGTGTGATGGGACAGTGTGGAGGGAGCTTCACTCTGTGTCTGACCCCCAGAGAGTGAGATGGAATGGTGCGGAGGGAGATTCACTCTGTGTCTGACCCTGGGTTTGTATGATGGGACGGTGTGGAGGGAGATTCACTCTGTGTCTGACCCCGGGAGTGTGTGATGGGACGGTGTGGAGGGAGCTTCACTCTGTGTCTAATTCATTCTATTTCCTAACAAGTCAGGAAGCCATTGTAAAGATCCTAACAAAGCATTTTCGAAATGAAATGGTAATTATTTTACTTCCCACAGATGCCGACCAACCTACTACAATTTTTAGGAATTTCTGATTTTGTTTCAATTGGCAGAATCTGGTGTTTTTGATTTCATGCTATTGTTGGTATTTGTTCCGTTAATTCTGCTTCACTGGTTTGCTCACATTATTTCCGACTCGGTCTCCAAGTCCCAATTGTTCACTCACCTGCTCCATTATTTCAGAGCTCTTGAACATCTCTCACTCCACAACTGGCATCATGCCTTTAACTTCCCAGGCAACCTCTGAACTTCCCTCGCCAATACTCTGCCTCTCTCTCCTCCTTTAAGGCTCTCCTTAAACTTTCTCCTGGTGAATAAGTTATAATGGTGCCTTACTATTAGGAAGGATGTGGAAGCCTTAGGGAGGAGGCAAAGTTAATTTAACAGGATGCTGCCTGGATTAGAGAGCATGTCTTATGAGGAAAGGTTGAGTGAGTTAGGGCTTTTCTCTTTGGAGTGAAGGTGGATGAGAGGAGAGGTGTACAAGATGATGAGAGGCACAGATCAAGTGGACAGCCAGAGGCTTTTCCCAGGGTGCAAATGGCTAATATCAGAAGACTTTTTTTCAAGGCGAGAGGAGTAAAGTTTGATACTGATGTATAAGGGAGGTTCATTGGTAATTGGGCATGACAGACTCATTGGGCCAGACGGGTCTGTTAAGGTGTTGTATCAAAAAAAATTAGAGTGGACAGCATCTTTTTCCCAGACTGGCAATTATCAACACCAGAAGACATCATTTTAAGGTGAGTGGATGAAAGTTTAGGGGAAATGTCAGAGGTAGGTTTTTTTTAATACAAAGAGTGGTGGGTATCTGAAATAAATTACCAGGGAGGTGGTCGAGGCTGGTACAATATGGACATTTAAAAGACTCTTAGAGAGGCGCGTGACTGTAAGAAAAGTGATCTGCATAAGAGGGAAGGGTTTGATTCATCATAGAACAGGTTTTTACAGGGTCAGTACAAAGGGCCTGTTCTAAATTTTGGCTCACATGCCAATGCATTCTGATGTAGTTTCAAATTGCTATTTTATTTAAAAATTATTCTTGTGATTTGCTTTGAAATAGTTCACCACTTGAAGAGTGCAATGTACAGTGTGTGCAGAACTAACTCAAATAACTCAAAACTAACTTATCCACACAAAAAAATTAGGAGCAGGAGTTGCCATTTATCGCCTTAAGCTCTTCAATGCTGTTCAATAATACTGCTGATTTGATCCTGCCCTTGTGGTGAACTACATATACCTGTCTGGACACGCCCCCCTGCTGACTGCTCCTGTGGCTCCTCCCACTGACCGTGGCTCCTCCCACGGACCCCGGTATAAAGGCGATTGGAGACACAGCCCCGGCCTCAGTCTCCAGGATGTAGTGCGGTGGTCAATTGCTGCTTGTTCTTTCTTCCAGCCAATAAAAGCCTATATCTCACTTCACGTCTCTGAGAGTTATTGATGGTGCATCAGCCCTTTACTCCATTTTCATGTCTATTCTCCATAAAATTCAACAATGTAGACCAAGAATCTACATCATCTTTGAAAATGTTCAGTAACCCTGCCACAGTAGCTCTCGCCAGTAGAAGAATCCTTAGATTCATGATACTTAGAAGAGAAATTCTCCCTCATCCCTTTTTTAAATATTTGAATCCTGCCCTGAACATAGAGCACTACAGCCCCTTGACCATTTAATGTTGTGCTGACCTTTTAACCTACTCTAAGATCAATGTAACCCTTCCCTCCCATATAACTTTCAATTTTTCTCCATCCATGTGCTTACCTAAGAGTATCTTAAATATCCCTAATATTTCCATCTATACCACCAAGGCAGCACATTGTACACCCTCACCACTCCGTGTATAAAAACTTACCTCGGGCATCCTCCCTGTAATTCTCTCCAATCACCTTAAAATTATGCCACCTTGAATTAGCCATTTCTGTCCTGGGAAAAAGTCCTTGGCTGTCCATTTTATCTATGCTTCTTATCATCTTGTACACCTCTATCAAGTCACCACTTATCCTCCCTCTATCCAAAAAGGAAAGCTCTAACTTGTTCAACCTATCCTCCTTAGACTCATGCTCTCTAATCCAGGCAGCATCCTGGTAAATCGCCAATGCCCTCTCTAAAGCTTCCACATCCTTCCTATAATGAGGTGACCAGAACTGAACATAATACTCTAAGTGTAGTCTAACCAGGGTTTAATAGAGCTGCAATATTACCTCACAGCTCTTGAACTCAGTCCCTGTTTCTACATTCTCCAGCAGGGTTAAACATCCACCTTTCAGAATCCATGCTTCAATGAGATCACCTGTCTTCCTTCAACCTCTGTTGAGGACAGCCCAACCCAACCTCTTCAATCATCCCTCATAAAATATCCACTTCATTCTAGGAAGTAACCCAGTGTCCCTACCTATGCACTGCCTTCAATGCAGGCACATCTCTTATTAAATAAGGAGCCAAAACGACATGCACCAAGCGTTGTCTCATCGATAGCTAAGAATACCCTTTTCCCCTTGTAACAATAGCCAGTGCTCCATTTGCCCTCCTGGTTATTTGGTGTACATGCAGGCTGCCCATGCACTCTGTGTACCATTCCACTGTTTCAGGACCTTGACCCAAACTTAACCCAAGATAATGCTCCGATTATGAGCTCACGAGTTTCCTGAAGAAACATGTTTGTCAAATTCATCATTTACTCTTAGATATACCTACAGGTGGCTAAATATTTTACTGGTATTCTGATATGGCTTCAAAATGCCATTTTGCTTAAAAGTTACTCCTGTGAATTGCTTTGAAAGAATTCACCATATGACAGGTATAATGAATAGCTTAATATCTGCAGAATTAACTCTAAGTCCATCCTTTCAGCCAGTCTGATGCTGGAGTCAGTTTAGCCACTCTCTGGCTGCTGACTTTTCCTCGCTGGTACACTTGGGTCCGAGTTTGAAGATTAATTTCACTGAATATTCCCCCAAACCCCTTGGGAAGGGGTCCAGATATAGGTTAACAAAGGGAAAATTCCACATCTATTGTTGGAAATACCACAAACTCCTCCAGTGACCGTGAGTGAGGAGTACGGTGAAGTGCTTGCAGCTTGTTTGTACGAGTGCAGTGTCAATGACGTTGAAGAAACTCAGTACCAGGTATGATACAACAGCCTGCTTAACTCACACCCCATCCAATATCCACACATGTGCAAGTCACAGTGGCATTGTAGTTAGTGCATTAAATTACAGTGACAGCTTTCACCTATCAGGGTTCAATTCCAATTGATGTCTGTTTGTGCATCTCCCCATGACCACGTGTGTTTCCTCCTGGTGCTTCAACTTCCTCCCACATTCCAAAGATGTATTGATTAGGGTTAGTGAGTTGTGGGCATAATATGTTGGCACAAAGCACACGGCACTTGCCGGCAACCCCAGCACATCCTCACTAACTTGATTTGACATAAGTGATGCATTTCACTGTATGTTTCAACATACAGAACCTGTAACAAAGTTAAAGCTAA
Source organism: Hemitrygon akajei (assembly GCF_048418815.1). Classification (NCBI taxonomy): domain Eukaryota; kingdom Metazoa; phylum Chordata; class Chondrichthyes; order Myliobatiformes; family Dasyatidae; genus Hemitrygon; species Hemitrygon akajei. The sequence continues at coordinate 103,405,415 of NC_133129.1, read as the reverse complement.
TCTCTTTACCTTGAGCATTCAACCACTTCACTTGAACTGGACTGCAATAGATACTATATACAAAATACACTGCAGATATTTGCACAGGCTTCTTCAAGAATACCACCCAAACCTCCCCCATCAAGTAAAACAAAGTCTGCAAATGCAGCAGAATACATCATTTGCCATCCCTCCCACTCAAACAAAGCCCTGATGCTGAAGTATTTCAAAGTAGAGAGCTAAAAGTAAATGAACCCTTAAGAGGCAGTGATCATAATGTTATAGAATTCCCCCTGGAGTTTGAGAGGCAGATAAAGTCATATCTATCAGTATTACAGTAGAGTAAAGGGAATTACAGAGGCATGAGAGGTGAGCTGGTCAAAGTTGATTGGAAGGGAACATCAGCAGGGATGACGGCAGAGCAGCAACGGCTAAAATTTCTGGGAGCAATTCAGAAAGTGCAGGATAGATAAATCCCAAAGATGAAGTATTCTAAAGGGAGGATGATTAATATGGTTAACAAGGGAAATCAAAGACATCATAAAAGCAAAAAAGGGAGTATACAGCATATCAAAAATTAGTAGGAAGATAGAGGATTGGAAAACTTTTAAAAACTAGCAGAAGGCAATTTAAAAAGCCATAGACAGAGAAAAGATGAAATATGAAGTTAAGCTAACCAATAATATAAACGAGGATACCAAAAGCTTTTCAGAAATATAGATTAAAAGAGAGACGAGAATGGATATCAGACCACTGGAAAATGACATTGGAGAGGTAGTAAATCTTTTCTGTGGAAGACACCAGCAGTATGCCAGAAATGCAAGAATGTCAGGGGGCAAAAGTGAGTGCAGTTGCTGTTACTGAGGAGAAGTTGCTTGGGAAGCTGAAAGGTCTGAAGGTGTATGTCACCTGGTCCAGATAAACTACATCTCAAGGTTCTGAAAGAGGTGGCTTAAGAGTTTGTGGACATATTAGTAATGATCTTTCAAGAATCACAAGAGGCCTGGAAAATGTCACTCCACTCTTTAAGGAGGGAGGGAGGCAGAAGAAAGGAAATTATAGGTCAATTAGCCTGACTTCAGTGGTTGAGAAAATGTTGGAGTTGATTATTAAGGATGAGGTTTCAGGGTACTTGGAGGCACACGATAAAATAGTCCAAAGTCAGCATAGTTTTCTTAAGGGGAATTCTTGCCTTACAAATCTGTTGGAATTCTTTGAGGAAATAACAATCAAGTTAGGCAGAGCAGAATTAGTGGATGCTGGTTACTTGGATTTTCAGAAGGCCTTTGACAAGTGGCCGCACATGACACACTTAACAAGAGCCCATGGTATTGCAGGAAAGATACCAGCATGAATAGAAGATTAGCTGACTGGCAGGAGGCAAAGAGTGGGAATAAAAGGGACCTCTTCTGGTTGGCTGCCGGTAACTAGTGTGTTCCACAGGGGTCATTGTTGGGACTGCTTCTTTTCACATTATACGTCAATGATTTGGATGACAAAATTGATGGATTTGTGACCAAGACTGAGCGGCAGGTAGTGCTGAGTCTGCAGAAGAACTTAAACAAATTGGGAGAATGGGCAAAGAAGTGACAGATGGAATATAGTGTAGGGAAGTGTATAGTCATGCACTTCAGTAGAAGGAATAAAGGCATAGATTATTTTCCAAATGGGGAGAAAAGTTCAACAATTACAGGGACTTGGGAATCCTTGTGCAGGATTCCTTAAAGGTCAACTTACAGGTTGAGTTGGTGGTAAGGGAGGCAAATGTATTCATTTTGAGAGAACAAGGATGTAATGTTGAGGCTTTACAAGGCGTTAATCAGTATTGTGAGCCATTTTGGGCCCCTTATCTAAGAAAAGATGTGCTAGCTTTGGAGAAGGGTCCAGAGGACGTTCATGAGAATGATTCTGGGAATGAAAGGGTTAATGTATGAGGGCCTGTATTCACTGGAGGTTTGAAGAATAAGGCGTGATCTCCTTGAAACCCATCAGACATTGAAAGAGAAGTCTAGGACTAGAAGCCACAGAAAGTTGAGTGGTGAGAGTGTGGAATTATCTGCCAGTGAAAGTGGTGGTTGGGGGTTTGATTGCACCATTTAAGAGAAATTTGGATGTACATTGTTAGGAGGGTTATGGAAGGCTATGGTCCAGGTGAAAGTCGATGAGACGAAGCAGAATAACAGTTTGCTATGAACTAGATGGACCAAATGGCCTGTTTCTGATTTCTCTGACACTTTCTCCATTCCTTTGTTGTCCCTGGGCCTAAGTCTATTCTCGACAGCACTGTGAGCGCATCCTCACCTGATGGACTGCAGTGGTTTAAGAAGGTAGTGTGCCTCCACATAATCAAGGAGCAATTATGGATGGACCATAAGTGTTGGCCTTGCCAACATCTGGTAATGAAGGTTTTTGGCCAGCTCTCTGACTGACCAGAAGATTTCTCCGGCTACAGTATCACACACACACTGCTGTCATTGGCCCACCACCTCCTCTGTACCTGGTTTCACTTATCACTGCCAGGTTGTACTCCTTCCTTTTGTCCTACCTTCTTATTCCGGCTTCTGCCCCCTTCCTTTCCTATCCAGATGAAAGGTCCCAAAACACCAACTGTTTATTCCCCTCCATAGATGCAGCCTGACCAGCTGAGCTCCTCCAGCATTTTGTGAAGGGAATATTTTAAGGGTTAAAGCTGAATGTTCAAAAACTTTTAAAAGAGTGGTGGGACATGTGTGAGAAACATAGGCGAAAGGTTGGTGACAGTAAACTACAATGCAAAATTGTGGTTACAGTCAGATCACTAACAATGATATTAAATGGTTTGAGGAATGGACTCTTCCTCTGAATTTGAATGTTTTTATGGAGAATCGCAGTTTCTGGAAATTGTCAGATTCACATAAAATGTGACTGGGATGGTTAAAAAACCAAGGGAAGGTTATCACAGGTGACTCAGTGAGGGGAATCTCATTGAAACCTATCAAATATTGAATGGACTAGATAGAGTGGATGTGGAAAGGAAGCTTCCTATGGTGGGGGAGCTTAGGACCAGAGGGCACACCCACTTAGAACAGAGATGAGGTGGAATTTCTCTCGCCAGAGGGTGTGAAATCTGTGAACTTTATTGCGACAGACAGTGATGAAGGCCAAGGCATTTGGTATATTTAAAGTGGAGGTTGACAAGTTTTAGATTAGTAAGGGTGTCAAAAGTTATGGGCAGAAGGCAGGAGAATGGGATTGAAAGGTATAAATAATCAGCCATGACTTGATGGGCTGAACGGCTTAATTCTGCTCCCATGTCTTAAGTCTTATAACTCTTGTGCTCTTAATCACATTATTATCTTTGGGATGATTTTGGGCAGAGATCTGCCAGCAGTGGATCTGTTTGCATCCAACAGCCATTTCCCAGGTGTGACACTGGAGGACCAAGTGCAACTAAACAGGGGGACCCTCTACCAAGTGGCTACAGGCCACTCAGCCCCCAACTCCACTGTGGCACAAGTTAAGAATCATTATTGAGAGAAGCACAGTTAAGGACATTATTCCCTGGAGTGTAGGAGAATGAAGGGAGATGTGTTAGAGATATACAAAATCATGAGGAGTACAGATAGGGTAAATGCAAGACAACTTTATCCAATGAGCTTGGGTGTGACTAGGACTAGGGGTCATGGGTTATGGATGAAAGTTGAAATACTTCAGGGAACACTTGCTTATCACGTAGATGGTCACACAGCACAATGGTGAATGTTGGTTCTCAGTGAAAACATACTTCTCCACATACTCTCCTGTAAGCTTCTTTTTCACAAATGCCCAATAATATCCAGCTACCCATCAACACAAGAGGAGTTACAGTGGCCTGATGACCATCAAGAACCCATTTACATCAATCCTAGAGTCACAGAATACTACAACACAGAAACAGGTCCATTCCAATTATTCTACCTAGTCCCACCGAACCTGGACCACAGCCCTCCATATCCCTCCCATCCATATACTTATCCAAGCTTCTCTTAAGTGTTGAAATCAAACTCGCATCCATCACTTCCGATGACAACTCGTTCCACACTCACACCATTGTCTGAGTGATGAAGTTCCCCCTCATGTTCCCTTAAGAATTTCACCTTTTACCCTTAACCCATGAACCCTAGTTTTAGTCACACCCAACCTCAATGGAAAAAGCTTGCATTTACCCTATCTATACCCATTATAATTTTGTATATCTCTGTCATATCTTCCCTCATTCTCCTGCACTCCAGGGAATCAAACCTTTCCCTGTAGCTCAGATCCACAAATCCTGGCAACACCCTTGAAAATTTTCTCTGTACTCACTCTTTCAATCTTATCATTTGAGGGAAACCCACACCAATTTCCCCACATACTCATCAACATCACTAGATTCCACCACAAACGAGCGTAATTTCAAGCAGCCAATTAACTAGCAGCCCACATGTCTTTGGGATGTGGGTGGAAACCAGAGCACCCAGAGGAAGCCATTGCAGTCACAGGGAGCACATATAAACTCCACACAGCACCAGAGGTCATGATTGAGTAGTCCGCTGGAGCTGTGAATCAAAAAATAAACTTATTTATAAGTTTCAGTGATGAGAGATATAAAGGGGAGTCAGAAATCAAGTGAGGAGGAGTGGATAGTTGGAATTTGGGGCTGAGGCACTGGGAGCCATCTATCCAATCACACTTGTCAATTTTAATCATGACACATCTACTTATATATCTGTGCCAACAGACAAAATGGCAGCCATGAGGAGGGCAAAGTTAGCTGCCTTGGCCACATGTGAAATACATTTGTAATTCAGGGTGAGCCCAAATCAGGATAACAAAATGATGACAAGAAAAAAAACAAGCATTCAGCCCTTCAAGGTGACTGTGTCAGTCAATAAGATCATGAGTTTCATTTTCCTGATCTGCTTAGTGGTTTCATTGAAACAAAGGAACTGATATCCTATTGTGATCCATGAAAGCTACTTGTATTGTCAGGAGGTGCCCTCCAAAGTGATCTGTCAACAGCTACCTGGATAATTCATCTCAGACATCTCGAGTTGCACAAGTCACCTTGGAATATCTTCAAGGGCCAACACAATGCATTGACCTGGATGGCACTCTAACCTCTCACAGAGGCAGCAGTCCTGGTAAAAATGCTGCTGGGGAAAGGGTTCTAGAGTTCAGACCCAGAGCTGATGAGGCCATAGAGATACATTTCCAAGTCAGATATATGTATGAGAGAGGTAGCTGTAGGTGGTGGTGCTCCCCTTGTTCTTCTGGGCAGCAGGTTGGAGATTCAGGTGGAGTTTTTGGAGTAGCTTAGGCAATTAAGTGCACTTTGTAGATGGTACACAGTGCAACCACTTTAGAACATAGAATATTACAGAAGGGTACAGGCCTTTCAGCCCACAATATTGTGCCAACCTTTAAATCTACTCCAAAATTAATCAAAACATTCCCTCTTACATAGCTGTCCATTTTTCTATCATCCTTGCGCCTACCTAAAAGGTTCTTGTATGTTCCTGATGTATTATCCTCTACTACCACACATAGCAGAGTGTGAAAAAACTACCACTGATAAGCTCCTATATTTTCTTCTAATCACCTTAAAATTATGCCGTTTCATATTAGCCATTTCCATCCTAGAATAAAAGTCTCTGCGAATCCAGTTGATCTATGCCTCTTATCATCTTGTACACCTCTATCAAGTCATCTTTCAACTTCCTTCGTTCCAGAGAGGCAAGCCCCAGTTCGTTCAGAAGACATGCTCTCTGATCCAGGCCGCATCCTGGTAAATCTCCTCTGCACCCTCTCTGATCCAGGCCGCATCCTGGTAAATCTCCTCTGCACCCTCTCTGATCCAGGCAGCATCCTGGTAAATCTCCTCTGTATCCTCTCTAAAGCTTCCTTCTTATAAGGCAACTAGAACTGAAAACAGTATTCCAAGAATAGAATAACCAAAGTTTTATAGAGCAACAGTACCTTACAGTTCTTGAACTCAGTCCCCCAACTAGTCAAGATCAACATGTTGTACACCTTCTTAACCACCCTATCAACTTACGCAGCAATTTTGAGGGATCTATGGATGTAGACATCAAGATCCCTCTGTCTTCCACACTGCCAAGAATCCTTCCATCAAATTCGACTTTCCAAAGTGTGACTCACTTCACATTTATCTGAATTAGACTCTATCTGCCACTTCTCAGCTCAGCTCTGCATTCTTTCAATGTCCAGTTGTAACCTACAACAACCTTCTACACTATTCACAACTTGACCAACTTTCATGTCATTTGCCAACTTTGTTCTGGTTGCAAAGAGAATGACTAGTTAGGGTATTGTTTGGGGCACCAATCAAGCAGCCTACTTTGTTCCAAACAGTGCCCAGAATTGTGAAATCCGTGCAAGTGAAAAGTATACCATCACATTCCTGACCATGATGAGACGACAAGAAAGCGTGGAGATTAGTGTCCACATCACAGAAACGAGTCTCCCCTACATAAACTCTTGCTGCCTTTGTAAAGCAGACAAAATATCAAAACCATACCCATCCCAGACATTCCCTCTTCTTTACCCCTCCCCACTACCATTGTGAAGAAGATACAAAATATTAAAAGTACGTATCACCAGGCTCAAGGACAGCTTCTATCCCAAAGTTATAAGGCTACTAAATGGTTCCCAAGTACAATAAAATGGACTTTTCACCTCACAATCTACCTCATCATACCTTACCTTCTGCCAGCACTGTAACAGTCTGTTCTTAATTCTGTTACTGGTCAGAGGTGTTCCCACAGATATCGCAGTGAAATATAGTTAGATGACCACCTGATTTCTGCAATGTGTCTAACCTGGTCCAGGTCTTGCTGCTAATTACTGTACACAGTCACCCACCCCCACCCCCAAGCAAGAGCAAAAGAGAACAACTCCAAAAGTCATTCAGTGGGGAGCTGAATGAGATTTTAAGCTGAGATTTATCCGCCCTGTCTTGCAGATGGGAAGGACCCCACCACCAGGATTTAGAAGAAGGATAGGGGGATTTCCTCAAGCCCAGACATCAATAAACATCCCTCAGACAACATAACCGAACAGATGATCCAGTCTGTAGGAACCCGCTGCACACAAACTGTCTACAGCATGATCACATTTTCAAAAATTCTATCGGTCCACTGGTGCTTGGACATCCCAAGGCGGTGAAGTTTGCTGGTGAAACGAGAAGTCATTATTAACACAGGTTGATTGCAGTGCACATTGGAGTCTGTTGCAGCAAGCAACTGGGATCCATGATGGCAGTGCCCATGGACCCCGGCCCAGCCGCTTGTCCACGGTCTCATGCACAATTGCACAGACAACACCTGGCCAGTGTCCAGGCACCTTTGATTGGAATGCACAGCAGGAGCTCAAGTAGAGTTGGCAATTAAAAGGACTATCCTCTTCAACATACTCAGAAGCTCCCCCTCATGAGAGTGAGGCTTGCAATAACAGCCTGATTATCTCTCAGCACAGTGGCAGGTCATCCAAACCCTACAGCCCTCTCCCAAGAACAACACAGAAACTCTGGAAAATCAGAATTGTATCAGCAGCAGCCACTGCAGGCATACTTGAGAGGAGGCAGCAGGGAAGTTCATCACACACATCAGAAAAGCGCGCTAACTCAGAGGGCACAGGTGCACACACAAACACTTCCACAATCTTGAACGAACGCAAACAGGTGCGTGCAAACCATGTGCTTGCCTGCCCATATGCATCCACACAACTGTACAAACACAAAATGTAGACCTTGCATGTGCACTCAACTTCACACATGTGAAACATTGTATGTGCACACATAGATACACAGAACACATGGATCCACATTCATGAATGAACACGAACATACACCTGATGTAAACATGCAAAAGATACACACAGCATTAAGGAAACACACATGCACACAAAAACATAACTGCTCACAAATGTTCACACATACATGCAGATAAATGTATGTCAAGACACAATAAAAATGCACACATACACACAATCCCATACAAAAATACACTTGATAAATATGCAAACATAAATAATACACACAAATGTTCATATATGCAAATAAACATGCAGGCATATATAACACACAACACAAATCCACACACACATGAACAAATGCCAGTATAACACATTTGCATACATGCAAAGAACTGCACAAACCTGCAAACACACGTATGCAAACATAATTTGATACTCTGGTACATGTTTACGCCACGCACACAAGCACATCACTCACCATTAATGTAAACGTAAACATATGCATACACAAATGCACACACACATCTGCCCCCATACAAACATGTACACCTGTGCCCACATACATGTAAACATGCATACACGTTTATGCAGCTGAATTACAGAGGGAGGGAGAGAGAGGAGGAGGGGAGAGAGAGAGACAGAGAGAGAGAGGGAGAGAGAGGCAGAGAGAGAGAGAAGGAGAGAGAGAGAGAGGCAGAGAGCAAGAAGGATACATACCACACAGGGGCAAAGAGATGTCAGCTTGGCTTTTCTCTTCATGTACAGAGCAGTGGCTGTCTCCCTTCAGCAGCACGATAGAAGATTTATATATTTTTTTAAAACTAAAGACTGAAAGCCCCTCGCAGCATCGCAACCCAGAACTGCCAGGTTCTGTTTAGCGGGGGAGGTAGAAAGAAGGGTGGGCAGGGAGTAGGATGGGGAGGGGGGAGACACAGCGTGAGACACAGAAAGGACCCCACTCGGGAGATGAGCTGATGGGTTCCCTACTCACGCTTCCAGATCAGTGTCATTTAGGCTTCCGAACTGTTAGGTGGGCGCTGTATATTTTACTGTGATTGAGGGGGGAGGGAGGGAGTGAGCAGGGTGGGGTGGAGGGGGTGTTGCGGGGACCAGAAACACAGGACTGAATATAAATTGCTGAATGTTTTATAATGCAGGCATGTCCACTCATTAACTGCCCCAGAGAGTCCCGTCATCAGAACAGCAGCCAGAACGAGGTCTTTACATTGTTTACAATGAATTTTTTTTTATTCTCTACCCAAAAGATGCGTCTTCCATGATTAAGAAAACATTCCATCCCCTCGTGTCCTTGCAGCTTGTCTGACAGCAGCAGCGGCTCCTGCATTAACCCCTCGCTGACCAGAGACTGGGCTCACAGCCCTCTGAGAGGAGCATGGGCTGAGCGAGTGGATGGGGATTGAGGGAGGAAGAGTGGAGGCACAGAAAGAGCAGAGTAAAGGTGTGGGATCATCTTGTGTGGGACCAGAAAGCAATCAGACCCTGTTTTGCTCCATTTAACTGACCAACACCAGCCCCGAGCGAACTCAGTCACCCACGCAGAACAGGAGAGGCATGGCACAAACGATCCCCTGCCTACCTGTGCTCGTCCCAGCTGCACATTACTTGGCTGTGGTGTGCATCACCGCAGAGTCTGATTTAGTTCCAGAACGTACAAGGACACAGCACTTGGCAACCCTCAGCATCCCTGGAACAGCGCTTTCACCCTCATCTGTAACCCCTATCTTCCTAATCAAGCGTTCCTTACTTTGTCCCAAGAGTCAGAGGAGCCAATGCCAGGTTAGACAGCACTTGCGACTACAGAGCAGAGGTCTTGAGGCAGAGCAACAGAAATGCGATCCAAATGGTTTAAAATAAATAAACTGGGCAGCAGCCTGATGCCCAAGTTGATGAGAAACCATTGTTCCATGCTCTCTGCACACAGACTCTTTTCCCACTCCAGCCTGATGCCCAGCTTCAGGAGATCCAGGTCACTATCACTCCATGTCCTTTACTCACTAACTCTCCTCACACTACAATCAGCTTCCTTGTTAAAAAGGTTTCCAATTTTGAAGTCTCTACTAAATCTGTCACTTTACCAAGAGGTTTTTTATTTATCTCAGTCAGAGAGGATGTGTAAGACCTAGATTTACCCTAACAAATGAAAGATGGCAATTCTAATAGTGCATTGCCCACAGGGCACCACCACAGTGTGACATAAAGAACATAAGAAATAGGAACAGGAGTCGGCCATCTGGCCTGGCTCTGCTCCGCCATTCAATAAGATCATCGCTGATCTGACCATGGATTCGTCTCCACCTACCTGCCTTTTCCCCATAACCCTTAATTCCCCTACTATGCAAAATCTATCCAACCTTGTCTTAAATATACTTACTGAGGTAGCCTCTGCTGCTTCATTGGACAGAGAATTCCATAAATTCACCACTCTCTGGGAAAAGCAGTTCCTCCTGAACTCTGTCCTAAATCTACACCCCCAAATCTTGAGGCTATGTCCCCTAGTCCTAGTCTCACCTACCAGTGGAAACAACTTTCCTGCCTCTATCTTATCTATCCCTTTCATAGTTTTATATGTTTCTATAAGATCTCCTCTCATTCCTAGGAATTCCAGCGAGTACAGTTCCAGGCGACTCAATCTCTCCTCATAGGTTAACCCCTTCATCTCTGGAATCAACCTGATGAACCTCCTTTGCACTGCCTCCGAAGCCAGTATATCCTTCTTCAAGTCAGGAGACCAGAACTGCATGTAGTACTCCAGGTGCGGCCTTAGCAGGACCCTGTACAGTTACAGCATAACCTCCCTGCTCTTAAGTTCAATCCCTCTAGCAATGAAGGCCACCATTCCATTTGCCTTCTTGATTGCCTGCTGCACCTGCAAACCAACCTTTTGTGACTCTCCCTTTGTACTGCTCATCCCACAGTATGATCCTCCCTCGTGACCGCCACTTCCACAGTGTGACCTTTCCTCAGTACCACCCCTCCCACAGTGTGACCCTCCCTCAGTACTGTCCCACTCAAGAGTGTGACCCTCCCTCAGTTCTGCCCCACCTTCTGCTGTAGCGCTCCCTGGGCCGCAATAGGAGGGTCCATGCTGTATGACTCTAAACAGCATCGTTGGATCAATTGTGTGGGACATAAACACAGTGGAGGGTGCCCACAGCTCGTGAACCAACCAGAACAGGACATCAAGTCCCAGGATCTTCATAAGTTATTTCACCTAAGACAGCAGGGAGCGCTGGGTTCGGTCCCATCCTCTGGGGGTGTAGGCATGGAATCTGCACATTCTCCCTGTGGCCGAATGCTCTAGTTTCCTCCCACATCACAAAGACGAATGGGTTGAGAGGATTAAACTGGCCACTGTCAATAGTGTTGAGAGAATCAGTGAGCCTGTGTGTGATAACCATTTACAAGGTGATAGATCAGATTGTTCTGAGGGCCAACAAAGACTTGATGGGCCAAATAAATCATATGGCAATATGGGTAAGAAGATAAAAACAGCAGCATTGGTAGTAAGTAAAGCAGCCGTAATGTTAGCATTCATTTTGAGAGGACTAGAAAGTAAAGCAAGGAAGTAATGTTGAGGCTTTATAAGATTGCACTTGGAGTATTGTGAGCAGCTTTGGGTCACTTATCTAAGAAAGGATGTGCTGGCATTGAAGGTAGTCCAGGGAGGATGACGAGAATGATCCCAGGAGTGAAAGGGTATGAGGAGCGTTTGGTAGCTCTGGGCTTGTACTTGCTGAAGTTTAGAAGAATGAGGGGGTATCTCATTGAAACCTATTGAAAGGCTCAAATCTGGAGTTCACAACCTGGGGTCCATAGTTAATGATAAGGCTCACTGGATTGGTATAAAAAAGGTTGGGAACCCCAGGCCCAGACAGAGTATACATGGCGAGTATGTTTCTAACATTGGCAGAGTCTAGGACCACAGGTCATAGCCTTGGAATTTAAAGTGGAGGTTGATAGGTTCTTGATTAGTCATGGCATCAAAGGTTACATGAAGAAGGCAAGAGAACAGAGTTGAGGGAGAAATAAATCAGCCATGATGGAATGGCAGAGCATCTCTTCCATTTTGCACACATCTGCCCTCACCCCACCAGGGATAGGGTTCCTCTTGTTCTCACCTACCACCCCACCAGCCTTCGCGTACAGCACATAATTCTCTGTAACTTCCGCCACCTCCAGCAGGATCTCACCACAAAGCACATTTTTCCCTCTCCCCATTTTCAACTTTCGTTGTCCATTCATCCAACCCTACTGATCTCCCTCCTGGCACTTACCCTAGCAAGTGGAACAAGTGCTAAACCTGCCCCTACACCTCCTCTCTCACTACCATCCAAGGTTCCAAACAGTCCTTCCAGGTGAAGTAACACTTCACCTGTGAGTCTGTAGGGGTCATTTACTGTATCCAGTGCTCCTGCTGTGGCCTCCTGTATATCGGTAAGACCTGACACAGATTGGGAAATAGCATCGCCACACACCTACGCTCTGTCTGCCAGAAAAAGTGGTATAGCCCAGTGGCCACCCATTTTAATTCCATTTCCCATTCCAGTCCATGGTCAACTCTACCGCTGCAATCAAGCCACACTCAGGTTGGTGGAGCAACATCTTATATTCCATCTGGGTAGCCTCCAACCTGATGGCATGAACATCGATTTCTCGAACTTTTGATAATTTCCCTCCCACCTAATCTCCTTGCCAGACAATCACCTCCCTCCCTTCTTTCTTTCACAGCCTTCTGCCTTCTCCTATCCCCTTCTCCAGCCCTTTGTCTCTTTCACCAATCACCTTTCCAGCTCTTTACTTCACCCCTCCCCCTCCCAATTTCACCTATCACTTTGTTGTTCTTCCTCCCCTTCCCCCACCTTCTAACTCCTTTTTCCCCACCTCTGATGAAGGGTCTCAGCCTGAAATGTTGACTATACTCTCCCGTAAGTGCTGCCTGGCCTGCCGAGTTCCTCCAGAAGTTTGTGTGAGTTGCTTTTTTTAATGGGTTGTGAGTCAAACTGCCGGTCTGAGCCCTGTTGAGGAGGTGGTCTTGGAGCCTGCTTTCTAGTCCACTGCACAGAGGAAGTTCCAAGATTCAGACCCAGTGCTAATGAAGGAACGACAATATACTTCCACTTCAGAATACTGTGCCACTTGTGTGCTCACAGTACTTCAGTCCGCTGACTGACGCAGTACAGAAGAAGTTTATCTAAACCTCACTCCTGTTTTCAAGATCTGCTCCAACTCCATATGTCCCCAAACAGTTTCTTCCCAAACTGCCACCTAGAAGTTGCAGAAACTCCAATAAAACCATCCCACATTTTGAAAATTCCTAGGACATAGGTCGTTAGACTGTGAAAACGATGGTTGTGTTTAACCCTTCCAATCCAGCGGTTTGGCACTCTGGTTGGCGAGAGTGGGAGCATTGCTTTCTACGCTTTCACAGCAGCTGCACTGATGTGTTACTCTGCTGTATCAGGTTGTTGGCTAAATATTGCTTAATAGCAGCTCTTCAAATGCAAACAAACACAAAATAAAATACTCACAAACGTGGGAAAACCAGGGAGGAAAAGAAAAACACAAGGAGCAGATATAAAGGGGAGACTCAAAATTACAATCATTTGTAGGCGCAGGTCCTGAAGACCAAGGATGGAAACCCACAAGAAAATGTTTTAACAAGATCCATCCATTAAGGGGCTTTGTTATCTGACAGATCTTAGACATGCAGCAACTAAACATCCCTCTACACCAGAGGTTCCCAAACTATTTTATGCCATGGACCCCCACCATTAACTGAAGGATCTGTGGACCACACGTTGGGAATAGTTTCTCTTCCACCAGAACATGTCACCAGGTCAAAGTACCAATCCAGCTCACCTCCCATCACATTGTTTTTAATTTTCATAAATGCAGATGTTATATCCTGGCCTCCGTCTCGATTTATCCAATGGTTAATTCCCAGCTCACATCCAATCACACCTGAGACAGCACTGCTATGGTGTTCAACCATGCAACACACCAGGAAGAGGGAAGATGGTATTGAGGGAGCTCCGCGCTGGTGGAGGGGTGCTGTGCTGTTGGAGGAACAACAAGGAGGGAGCACAAGGTGCCGAAGGGGTGATGAGGAGGGAGTGTCAAGCTGCACAGGGGTGCTGGGGAGGGAGCACAAGGTGCTGTAAGGCTGACGAGGAAGGTGCGCAAGGCGTCAGAAGGGTAACGAGGAGGGAGAGGCAAGGCAGCAAAGAGGGGTGATGAAGAGGGAGCGCCACACCACCAAGTGGATGCCATTCTGCCAGAGGAGCAGTGAGGAGGGAGCTCCATGCTTTTGGAGAGGCAAAGTTGTTCCAGCATTGTGTATTTCCATTCCACACTAGAATTATATTGCCATCTGGAGTTTGCAGTATACCGATGGGCTAGTTACTTCCCTCTTTTTCAGAAATGATTAGATTCTGGACCTCAGGCACATGAATGCAAGTTTGAACCTGAGGAACTTGGGGTGATTTCTCTGAAAGGGTTCAGCTGAGTGGTCTAATTATCCAACACACCTCCATCTCACGCTGTACAATGATATCAGTCCTTTAGTTACAGGACTGCCTTATACAGTATCACATCACCAGAGCTTGAGTTCTGCACCTGGATAAAAATCTCAGTGATGCAGTGATTTGTTAACAAACAGCTCAGAGAGTGATACAACATGGAACCAGGCCATTTGGCCTTCAACAACCGGCACGACCAGTGGGCTCCTTTCCATATTAACATCTTCTTCCATCACTTGGCCCACAGCCTTCTATGGTTAAGTGATTTAAGTGGGAAAATTAAGGTTTTGTTCCCCATTCAATAGATCTCCACTGAATGCTCTACACTGTCAGATTTAATTAATTGTTCTGTACAGTTGCAATGGGCGAGTAAACAATTGACCACAAGTTCATATCCCTCCAAAGCAACTGGGGTATTTAACATAGAAAATCTACAGCACAATACAGGCCCTTCGGCCCACAAAGTTGTGCCGAACATGTCCCTACCTTAGAAATTACTAGGCTTACCTATAACCCTCTATTTTCCTAAGCTCCAAGTCTCTTAAAAGACCCTATCGTATCCACCTTCACCACCGTTGCTGACAGCCCATTCCATGCACTCACTACTCTCTGAGTAAAAAACTTACCCCTGACATCTCCTCTGTATCTACTCCCAGCACCTTAAACCTGTGTCCTCTTGTGGCAACCATTTCAGCCCTGGGAAAAAGCCTCTGACTATCCACACAATCAATGCCTCTCATCATCGTATACACCTCTCATCCTCCGTTGCTCCAAGGAGAAAAGGCCGAGTTCACTCAACCAACAAACTCAAGTTCAAGTCATCAAATAAACTTATAGAAAAACAGTTGCTGGTGTTCGAGATGAAACTATACAGACGCTGTAAAACACCATGCCTTTAGGTTTGAAAATATGCCCTCTTTACCCAGCCTGATGTATATGTGACTCCAGCCCCACTGTAGGAAGTTTAACTATTAAATGCCTGAAGAGTCAAAGGTCAAAGGCAAGTTGGGATGAGCAAAAAGAGATGGCTTCACTTGTGGCACCAGCATCCCCTGAACATATTTATAGATCCAAGAATTTATTTGAAAGAAGAGTTAAAATAACTCTAATTGCAGCATACATTCTGAAGTCAGTCATTCTAATTATAAATGCTGGAAACATTTAAGATGGTTGAAGAAGAGATGCCTCTCAGCATCCTGCAGATCATAACTCTTTACGTTCATGTACAGAATCAGAGAAGCAGCCCACCCGATCCCTGTCGACCATGGTGCTTTTATAGGCAAATCCCATTTTTCCCTCATCAGGCCCACACACCTCTGCTCCTTTCCTCACCAAGTACCCCCAAAATGTAATAGTACCTGTCTCCACAACCTAATTCACCACTCATTCTAAATATCCACTACCCACCCTATTGAAAAACTTACCTTTCAGATCTTTAAATTTCTCGCCTCTCACCTTAAACCTGTGCCCTCAAATTCTGGAGCAACACACACAACATGCTGGAGGAACTCAGCAAGTCAAGCAGCATCTATGGAGGGGAACAAACAGTCGATGTTTCGGGCCAAAACCATAATCGGGACTGGAAATAAACGGGGCAGAAGGCAGAATAAGGAGGTGGGATGGGGGGGATGGGGAGAAGTACGAACTGGCAGGCGATAGGTGAGACCAGGAGAGGGGGAAGGGGGGATGAAGGGGAAGGGGTAAAGGACTGACAAGGGAATCTGATTGGAAAGGACAGTGGGCCATAGGAAAAAGGGAAGGAGGAACCAGCGGGAGGTGATGGGCAGGGGTGAGGAATGACCAAAATGGGGGACAGAAAAAGAAAGAAGGGAGGAAGAAATTACCAGAAGTTGGAGAAATTGATGATCATGCAACTCAGTTGGAGGCCACCCAGACAGAGTCTGAGGTGTTGCTCATCAAACCTGTTCTAGAGTTCTAGACTCCATTGTGCTGGGAAAAATATCTATCATTTTTCATAGATGTATAAAGCACAGAAATAGCCCCTTCAGCCTAACTCATTCATGCTGACCAAGGTGCCTTCTGCAGTTGCATACGTTTTTAGTGAAGCTACACTTGGAGTACTGTGTAAAATTGTAGCCACCCATGCGGGAAAGACATTGTTAAACTGGAAAGAGTGCAGAAAAGATTCACAAGAATGATGCCAGGACTAGAGAGCCTGAGTAAAAGGGAGAGGTCAGCCAGGATAGGTTCTTGTACCTTGGAATGTAGGACATTGAGGGGGGGAGCCAGAGAAGGCATTTGTCCTATATTCCCCCCTATACCAGGGGTTACAATGTAGGGTCCACAGACCCCTTGCTTAATGGTATTGATTCATGGCATTAAAAAAAGGTTGGGAACCACTGCTCTATACCATTCCGATCCATGTACCTGTTTGATTGCCTTTTAAATGTAGTTACTGCCTCAACTACATTCCCTAGCATGAATTCCATTATAAGCACCACCTTCTGGGTGAAAAGGTTGCTCCTTGGATCCTTTAAGATCTTTGCCTCTCACCGTAAACCTATATAATAACAACTGTTTGCATGAGGGGAGTTTTTTAACTCCACAACCCCTTCCAGACAGCAAGTTTGAAACCCTCCCTCCATGATCTCTGGGGAGGGGGGTGGGAATGGAACATTTTCTTTATCTTCATTCT
Organism: Hemitrygon akajei; assembly: GCF_048418815.1. NCBI lineage: Eukaryota > Metazoa > Chordata > Chondrichthyes > Myliobatiformes > Dasyatidae > Hemitrygon > Hemitrygon akajei. Next base: position 103,388,468 of record NC_133129.1, on the reverse strand, counting down.
AATCTGCTACCAAATTTCATTCTCTGCCATAAGACCATAAGAGGTAAGAGCAAAATTAGGCCATTTGGCCCATCGGGCTTGCTCCTTCATTCAATGATAGCTGATCTTTTAATTCTCCTGCTCAGCCCCACTCTCTGGCCTTCTCTCCGTAACCTTTGATGCCATGACTAGCCAAGAACTTATCAATCTCTGCATTAAATACACCCAATAACCTGGCCTCTACAGATGCCTATGGTAATAAATTCCACAAATTCACCACCCTTTGGCTAAAGAAATTTCTCTGCATTTCTGTTTTAAATGGACACCCCTATAACCTGAGGCTGTGCCCTCTTATCCTAGACTCCCCCACCATGGAAAACGTCCTTTCCACATCTACTCTGTCTAGGCCTTTCAACATTTGAAAGGTTTCATTGAGATCCTCCCCCGCTTCATACTTCCAAATTCCAGTGAATACAGGCCCAGAACCATCAAACGTTCCTCACCTGATAACCCATTTCCAGAATCATCCTTGTGAACTTCCTCTGAACTCTCTCCAATGCCAGCAAATCTTTTCTTAGATAAGAAGCACAAAACTGTTCATGATACTCAAGGTGAGACCTCACCAGTGCCTTATAAAGTCTCAGCACCACAACCCTGTTCATATATTAATAGAAACGTAGAAAATCTAAAGCATAATATAGGCTTTTCAGCCCACGATGCCATGCCAAACATGTATTTATTTTAGAAATTACCTCAGGTTACCCATAACCCTCTATTTTCTAACCTCTATGCACCTAACCAGGAGTCTCTTAAAAGATCCTATCGTATCCGCCTCCACCACCGTCACCAGCAGCCATTTCCCCGCACTCACCACTCACTGCGTAAAAAACTTACCCCTTACATCTCCTCTGTACCTATTTCCAAGCACCTTAGAACTGTGCCCTTTCATGTTAGCCATTTCAGCCCTGGAAAAAAGCCTTGGACTATCCCACAATCAATGCCTCTCATCATCTTATACACCTGTATCAGGTAACCTCTCATCCTCCGTCGCTCCAAGGAGAAAAGGCTGATTTCATTCAATCTATTCTCAAGGCATGCTCCCCAATCCAAGCAACATCCTTGTAAATCTCCTCTGCATCCTTTCTATAGTTTCCACATCCTTACAGCTGTGGTTTTACCTGGCTGCCTGACGACCTGGTTGTACCTATGGCTGTGGTTTTATCTGGCTGCCTGACGACCTGGTTGTACCTATGGCTGTGGTTTTACCTGGCTGCCTGGGTGCTGTCATTCTCTCCTGGGTTCAGGGGACAGTATCGACAGGGTAGGATGGCTCTTCTTCGCAAGACTCACCCTGGCAACAGGGTCTGCTAGCAGGTTGGCATTTAACCATTACTCCATGAGTTTGAGAGGATCCAGTACAGAGACAAGCCATCTAACTATACTCCTCCATACCATTAACCCCATATGTCTGCAGTCATGCTGTCTCCCTCTGCTCCTTTCCTATCCAAGTGCCTGTCCAAACAACTTTTAAGTGTTGTCATTGTATCTACCTCTAACATCTACCCTCGCAGCTCCAGATTACCACCACTCTCTGTTAGATAACTTCTCCCCTCCCCCACCCCAGCTCACCTTATGGCCTCTACTTCTGGACTCCCCTGCCTTGGGAAACCAAAAGCAGACTCCCAACTTCGACCCTCATCATTTTATAAACCTCCATAAGTCACCCCTCAGCCTCCTATGGAGCAGTGATAATAAATGCAGTTTATCCAAAACCTCGTCAGAACCTCAGCCCTCCGTTCAGCAATTTCCCGTGAATCTTTCCTACACTCTAGCAGTGTGGTGACAAAACTGGACACAATACTCCAAGTGCAGTCTGACAGCTGCAACATGATGTCTCAACTCGTATACTCAGTGCCTCTCTCTAAAAGTACCCAGTCTACCTATGTCACCCTCTGCACTCAGCCCTTCTGCATTATCAATGCTTCCAAGGTCCCAGTCTTTTACTCTACATCACCCACTAGATGCTGACACTCCCCATAGTGACTCAGTGACATGGGAGAGGTTGTCACCATGCAGGTGATGCACATGTCCTCTGGGACCCAGTTCCCACATCAGCTTCAGTGATGCAGACTGAGCCAGCACAGTTAGACCACAGAGTACTCACTTCTCCCACTCAGCTGATGGCGCATGTGAAGCAACTGCTGGCAATCGCTACGTTCCTAGCTTCAATGGGCCACAATGCTTCACTCAACTCCCCCACAGTGCCTCCGCAATCTCTACCACAACCTCTTTCAGAGCCCTAGGGTGCAGTCCATCTGGTCTGGGTGACTTTAGGATTTTGAGCACCTTCTCCCTTGTAAAAGTAACTGCACTCACTTCTCTTCCCTCACACCCTTCAACACCTGGCACACCGTTAGTGTCTTACACAGTGAAGACTAATGCAAGATATTCATTTAGTTCATCTGCCGTCTTCTTGACCCCCATTATTATTTCTCAGACCTCATTTTCTAGTGGTCCTATAACCAGTCTCATCTCTCTTTTATGTTTTATTTGGAAAAGCTTTTTCTATCCACCTTGATATTGTTTGCTACCTTGCTTTCATAGAACATAGAAATCTACTGCACAATGTTGTACCGACCATGTAACCTACTCTAGAAACTGCCCAGAATTTCCCTACCGCATAGCCATCTATTTTTCTAAGCTCCATGTACTTATCTCTTTTAAAAGACTTTATTGTATCCGCCTCTACCACCGTTGTTGGCAGTGCATTCCACGTACCCACCACTCTCTGTGTGAAAAACTTACCTCTGACATCCCCCTTGTACATACTTCTAACCACCTTAAACTATGCCCCCTCATGTTAGCCATTTCAGCCTTGGGAAAAAGCCTCTGGCTATCCACATGATCAATGCCTCTCATCATCTTATATACCTCTATCAGGTCACCTCTCATCCTCCGTCACTCCAAGGAGAAAAGGACAAGTTCACTCAACCTATTCTTATAAGGTACACTCTCCAATCCAGACAACATCCTTGTAAATCTCCTCTTCACTTGCTCTATAGTATCAACATTCTTCCTGTGAGGTGACCAGAACTGAACACAGTACTCCAAGTGGGGTCTAACTAAAATCTTATATAGCTTTCATATTACCTTACTGCTCTTGAACACAATCCCATGGTTAATGAAGGCCATCACACCTCAACAACACTGTCAACCTGCACAGCATCATATTTCATCTTTTCCCTCCTAATGATTCTTTTAGTTGCTCTCTGTAGGTTTTTAAAAGCTTCCCAATCCTCTGTCTTCCCACTAATCTTTGCTTTGTTGTATGCCCTTTCTTTTGCTTTTACATTAGCTTTGACTTCCCGTGTCAGCCACCGTTGTACAATTTTGCCATTTGAGCATTTCTTTGTTTTTGGAATGTATCTTTCTTGCACCTTCCCCATTTTCCCAGAAACTCACACCATTGCTGCTCTGCTGTCATCCCTGTCAGCATCTCCTTCCAATTTAGTTTGGCCAACCTCCTATCATACCACTGTAATTACCTTTACTCCACTGAAATACTGCTACATGAGACTTTACTTTCTCCCTATCAAATTTCAAGTTGAACTCAATCATATTGTGATCTCTGTCTCCCAAAGGCTCCTTTACCTTAAGCTCCCTAATTACCCCCGATTCATTTCATAACACCCAACCCAGTATAGTTGATCCCCTAGAAGGCTCAATGATAAGCTGCTCTAAAATGCCACCTCTTAGGCATCCAACAAATTCACTATCTTGAGATCCATTACTAAGCTGCTTTACCCAATCTACCTGCATGTTAAAATCTCCCATGACTATCATAATATTGCCCTTTTGACACACCTTTTCAAATTCCTGTTGTAATCTGTAAGCCAGCTACTGTTGGGAGGCCTGTATAAAATTACCATCAGGATCATTCTATCCTTGCAGTTTCTTAACTCAACCCGCAAGGATTCAACATCTTCTGGTCTTATATCACATTCTAATGATTTGATGCCATTCTTTACCTGCAGAGCCATGCCACCCCCTCTGCCTAGCTTCTTATCCCTCTGATACAATGTGTAACCTCAGACATTCAGCTCCCAACTACAACCATCCTTCAGCCACATCATACCAAACAATCTGTAAAAGGGCATGTGGACACAGGAAGCTTAGGAAACGATTTGCTAAACCTAAGACCATTCTCAAACAAATATCTATTTGTTATGTGAAGGGAATGGACTCTGAACTGATCCTTGCTCTGGGACAACCTAATCAGAGCAATATACCAGAGACCATTCTCAGAGGAGTAGCTACTTGTTATGTAAAATGCCAGACCTGCAATCGGTAATCTCATTAGACTCTCATTTAACTGGTTTGGACCAGTCAAAGTGTAGACACAAATACACAAGGCTGGGGTGGACAGAGCCATGAAACAATGTTGGCTGTAGCCCTGTACAATGACCAGTAAGAAGGTGACCCAGGCAGGTCAGCTGACCTTGAGCCAATGGGATGGAGATCCAATGGTTCAATTGATGAGGAATAGTATAAGACTCAGGAGCTCCAAATACACAGGGGCAATAACTCTCCAGCAGCCAGAGACCAACCATCGCGGATAAGGAGAACCCCACGGACACGTGGAGATCGGAACCATGAGGAATGCCTGGCCAGTGTAGATTCCTTTCCTGGGTAATACCTTTTCTCTTCATTGACTGTTCATGGACTGTCAGGGAATTCTAATATGGTGCACACAGAGACAGCTTCTGAACCCAAGTGCTTTTAGTTGAACCAAGAAAAGTTACTGGTTGGTAACTACAGATTCTCTGTGCCTCACTGATCATTATTACAAGGGGTGATTCTTGCATCAGGCAACAAGATAATTCATCTTATTTTTGATATTCTCTGCATTGAGACAGAACACTTAGAGTACTGTTTTTGCTACCCTTTTTGATTCTGCATCCCTAATATACTGATATTCACCCTCCTGGCTACAATTTTGTCCTATCATCTGCCTGAAGATTTACCCATTTTCCCATTTGTAAAGGGAAACAAATCCTCCCCATGTTTCCTCATAATTTGAACACCTTAATCTCCTCTATTTGAAAGAAAGTTAACCCAGCATATTCATCGATACCTTGCTCAAACCTTCTCCAGTGGGATCACTGCTTTCTGTAATATTGCAAACTGAAGTAGTACAAAGTGTACTACACACAGAAGGTGGTGGCTACAGCCCCGTCCATCACAAGCAAAGCTCTCCCCACCATTGAACAGATCTCCAAGGGGTTATCATAAGAAAGCAGCATCCATCATCACGACCCTTACCATCCAGGCCATGCTCTCTTCTGATTACTACAATTGGGCAGGAGGTACAAAAGCCTCAGGTCCCACAGCACCAGGTTCAGGAACAGTTATTATCATACAGCCATCAAGCTCCTGAACCAGTGTAGATAACTTCACTCACCTCAACACTGAACTGATTCCACTACATACAATCTTACTTTCAAGGCAGGTTTACGAGAACTGTTGGCAGTGGTTTAAACTAATATGGCAGGGGAGTGGGAACCAATTGATAGACCTGAGGATGAGCCAGCAGGTTTACAAGTAGATGATGGATGTAACATGGATGTAAGGAAAGACAAGCCAATGAGTGGGGACAAATGCAGACAGAGCAAAGTGTTAAGTTGTACCACAGAGGCAAAATTCAAAAGGCCAAAAAAAAAATGGAGGACTGAAGGTGTTGTATTTAAATGCATGTAGCATTGAGAATAAGGTGGATGAGTTCATGGTGCAATTAGATTTCATCAGTGTGACATTGTGGGCATCACTGAGTTGTGGCTAAAAGAAGGCCATAGTTGAGAGCTTAACATCAAAGGACATACTTTGTATCAAAAGGGCAGGTAGGAAGACATAAGCAGTGGTGAGGCTCTGGTGGTAAGAGATGGAATTACATCTTTAGAAAGAGGTGACATAGGGTCAGAGAATGGTGAATTTTTGTGAGCAGAGTTAAGAAACCACAAGGGTAAAAAAACATTATTGGAATCACATATAAGCCTTCAAATAGTAGCCAAGATGTGAGGTTGAGATTGCAAAGGGAGCTGGAAAAGGCATGTAATAAGGGTAATGACACAATTGTAATGGGGGACTTCAATATGCAAGGGAATTGGGAAAATCAGGTTGGTGTCAGATTGCAAGAGAGGGAATTTGTTGAATCCCTATGAGATGATGTTCTAGAGCAGCTTGTGCTTGAGCCTAGTTGGGCAAAGTCTATCTTAGATTGGGTATTGTGAAATAGCCCAGATCTTAATAGGGAGCTGAATGTAAAGGAACCCTTAGGAGGCAGTGATCACAATATGATTGAATTCATACTTCAATTTCAAAGGGAGAAAATAAGTCATTGTATCAGTATCACAATGGAATAAATCACAATACAGAGGCACGAGAGAGGAGCTTGCCCAGGTGGATTGGAGGAGGATACTGGCAGTAATGACGGCAGAGCAGAGGTGTCTGAAGTTTCTGGGACTAGTTCACAAGGTTCTGGATAGATATGTCCCACAGAAGACATTGTTCTTAAATGGCATGGGTAGGCAACCGAGACTGACAAGGGAAGTTAAGGACTGCATAAAAGCCAAGGAAAGGGCATATAGGGAAGCAAAAGTGAGTGGGAAGTTGGATGATTGGGAAGATTTTAAAATCAAACAAAAAGCAACTAAAAAAGCTATACGAAGGGGAAAGATGAAATTCTAGCCAATAATATAAAGCAGGATACCAGAATTTTTTTCAATTATATAAAGGGTAAAAGGAAGGTGAGAGTTGATATTGGACCACTGGAAATGATGCTGGTGAGATAGCAATGGGGAACAAAGAAATAGCAGATGAACTTAATGTGCACTTTGCATCTGTCTTCACTGTGGAAGACACTACCAGTGTACCAGAGGTCTGTGAGCGTCAGGGAGCAGGAGTGAGTGCCATTGCTATTACAAAGCAAAAAAAATGCTGAGCAAACTCAAAGGTCTTAAGAGCAAACACGAGGAAATCTGCAGATGCTGGAAATTCAAACAACAACACACACAAAATGCTGGTAGAACACAGCAGGCCAGGCAGTATCTATAGGGAGAAGGGAGAAGCGCTGTCGACGTTTCGGGCCAAGAACCTTCGTCAGGACTAACCGAAAGGAAAGATAGTAAGAGATTTGAAAGTAGTGGGGGGAGGGGGAAATGCGAAATGATAGGAGAAGACCGGAGAGGGTGGGATGAAGCTAAGAGCTGGAATGGTGATTGGCGAAAGTGATACAGAGCTGGAGAAGGGAAAGGATCATGGGACGGGAGGCCTCAGGAGAAAGAAAAGGGGGGGGGGAAGCACCAGAGGGAGATGGAGAACAGGCAAACAACTAAATATGTCAGGGATGGGGTAAGAAGGGGAGGAGGGGCATTAACGGAAGTTAGAGAAGTCAATGTTCAATGTCCCATGATCCTTTCCCTTCTCCAGCTCTGTATCACTTTCGCCAATCACCTTTCCAGCTCTTAGCTTCATCCCACCCCCTCCGGTCTTCTCCTATCATTTTGCATTTCCCCCTCCCCCACTACTTTCAAATCTCTTACTATCTTTCCTTTCGGTTAGTCCTGATGAAGGGTCTCGGCCCGAAACGTCAACAGCGCTGCTCCCTATAGATGCTGCCTGGCCTGCCGTGTTCTGCCAGCATTTTGTGTGTGTTGTTGTTCAAAGGTCTTAAGGTGGATAAGTCGCCTGGACCAGATGGACTACTTCCCAGAGTTCTGAGAGAAGTTGCTGAAGAGATAACGGATTCATTAGTCATGATCTTTCAAGAATCATTTGATTATGGCACGGTCCCAGAGGACTGGAAAGTTGCAAATATCATTCCACTCTTTAACAAGGAAGGAAGGCAAAAGATAGAAAATTATAGGTCAGTTAGCCTAAACTCAGTGGTTGGGAAAGTGTTAGAGTCTATTATTAAGGATAAGGTTTCGGGGTACTTAGAGACTAATGATAAAATAAGTCAAAGTCAGCATGGTTTCTGTAAAAGGAAATCCTGCCTGACAAATCTGTTAGAGTTCTTCGAGGAAGTAACAAGCAGGCTAGACAAAAGAGAGCCAGTGGATGTCATTTACTTGAATTTTCAGAAGGCATTTGAAAAGGTGCCACACATGACGCTGCTTAACAAAATAAAATTCTATGACGTTGCAGGAAAGGTACTGGCGTGGATAGAGGAATGGCTGACAGGCAGGAAGCAGCAATTGGGAACAAAATGGGCCTTTTCTGGTTGGCTGCCAGTGACTAGTGGTGTTCCTCATTGGGACCGCTACTTTTCACATTATTTGTAGTGATTTGGATAATTTAATTGATGGTTTTGTGGCAAAGCTTGTGGATGATATGAAGATAGGTGGAGGGGTAGGTAGTGCTGAGGAAGCAATGTGATTGCAGCAGGACTTAGACAAATTGGAAGAATGGGCAAAAACGTGGCACATGGAATGCAGTGTTGGGAAATGTACGATAATGCATTTTGGTAAAAGGAACAATAGTGCAGACTGTTATCTAAAATGGGGAGAAGGCTCAAACATCAGAGGTGCAAAGGGACTTAGGAGTCCTTGTGTAAGACTCCCAGAAGGTTAATTTACAGGTTGAGTTTTGTTGTAAAGAAGCCAAGTGAAACATTGGCATTTATTTCAAGGACAAGAAAACAGAAAAGCAAGGCGATATTACTGAGCAACACACACAAAATACTGGAGGAATTCAGCAGGCTAGCAGCATCGTCCTGCTGAAGGGTTTGTCTGAAACGTCAACTGTATTTTTTTCTATAGATGGTGCCTGGTCTGCTGAGTTCCTCCAGCATTTTGTGTGTGTTGTTCAGATTTCCAGCATCTGCAGATTTTATCTTCTTTGTGAGATAATGCTGAGCCTTTATAAGACACTAGTCAGGCCGCACTTGGAGTATTGTCAACAGTTATGGGCCCCTTATCTCAGAAAGGATGCGTTGTCATTGGAGAGAGTCCAAAATCGCAAGGATTACTCCAGGAATGAAGGGAGTGCTTGGCAGTTTTGGGTCTGTACTCACTGGAATTTAGAAGAATGCATGGAGATCTTGTTGAATCTTACCGAATGTTGAAAGAGTGGATGTGGAGAGGATGTTTCCAATGCTGGGTGTATTCAGAACTAGAGGGCACAGACTGCGGTGGAAACCAAGTCCTTGGGCATATTTAAGGCAGAGGTTGATCATTTCCTGATCGGTCAGGACATCAAAGGATATGGTAAGAAGGCAAGTGTATAAGGTTAAGTGGGATCCAGGATCAGCCATGATGCAATGGTGAAGCAGACTCAATGGGCTAAGTGACCTAATTCTGTTCATATGTCTTAAGGTCTTATGGACTCCACAACTCAAGAATCTACAACTCATGTTCTCAGTACTATAGGGTCATATAACACTACAGAATAGAAACAGGCCATTTGGCCCATCTAGTCCATGCCAAACTTATTCTACCTATACCTACCAACCTGCACCCAGACTGTAGCCCTCCATACTCCACCCATCCATGCACTTATCCAAATTCCTCTTAAATATTGAAATCCAACCCACATTCACCATTTCCAGTGGCAGCTCATACATTTATTTTTTATTTTCACAATTTGTCTTCTTCTACACATTGGTTGTTTGTTAGTCTCTGTCTATGTAAAGCTTTTCATAAATTCTATAGTGTTTCTTCATTTTCTTGTAAAAGTGAATCCCAAGGTAGTATATGATAACATGCACTGTACACACTCCGACAAAATATTTACCTTGACTTTCTTTGACTGTGATATAGAACTCAAGCCATTGTCTAATTCCCATTGTATACAGGAAATGCAAGGAATATACACTATTACATAACGCTTTAGTGAATATGACAATCATCCAATGTAAATACAGTTCCAGCAAAACATCAGTTTTCTAACAATTATTGCTCTTGAGTGGGCTGACACATCTAGCAGAGCTCCATCATAGGCACTATCCTCCATAGCATCCAGGACATCTTCAAGGAGTGGTGCCTCAGAAAGGCAGCATACATCATTAAGGACCCCCAGCACCCAGGAAATGCCTCTTCTCATTGTTACCATCAGGAAGGAGGTATAGGAGCATGAAGGCACACCGTCAATGATTCAGGAGTAGCTTCTCCCCCTGCCAAATTTCTGAAAGGACATTGAACCCATGAACACTGCCTCATTACTTACTTAATTTAATCATTTTATATACACACTTACTGTAATTCACAGTAATTTTCAATCATCATGTATTGCATTCCACTGCTGCTGCAAAGACAACAAATTCCACAACTTATGCTGGTGATATTAAACCTGATTCTAATTCTGATTGGAGTGCTACAGCACCAATACTGAGTGGAGGGTGTAACTACAGTGAGACGCGTTTACATTATAAATGTTTACATAAGAAGGCACAAAGAGAGAAGGTGGGTCATTCCCACAACAAAACCAGCAAGTATAGTTTTACAGACAAGAAATACAAGTGGTTGAAAAGTTATTACACAATTATTTCAATGCAAAGTCATTATCTACAGAAACTGACAAATGTCGAGATTTGACAGTTAAGATCCAAATGGGCTATTTCATTGGGATTGTGGTGTTGACATTACTCTAACCATCTAGGTCCTTGGGCCTAAAGTCTTTACTATTCTGTGCCCTCTTGATTCTGCCTTTATCCTGAGGGCAGTTGGTGTGACACTTTACAGTGGCAGCTATAGAAATATTGGGGTCAATTCCTGCCACTATCAGGAATTTGCACATACTCCCTGTGACCACATGGATTTCTTTCGGTGTTCCAGTTTCCTCCCACATTCCAAAAAGACATACAGGTCAGGGTTAGTAAGTTGTGGGCTTGCTATATTGGTGCCAGAAGTGTGGTGACACTTGTGGGCACCCCCGAACTGTGTTGGTCGTTGATGCAAATGACACATTTCACTATATGTTTCAATGCACATGTGGCAAATAAAGCTTATCTCTCTCAATTTCTCTTAGTTCCATCATTCCCAACTTTGCTCTGACAGCCTTTAGTCACCAGATCGGTGGACCTAAAACCAATCTATAAACAAGCTTATCACCTTGAGCTAACTCATGAGCGGTGCATCAAGACCATATGCTCACTGACAGACATTGTTTCCCGCTGAAGAAAAGGCTTGATTTGTGAAAGTGTCGTCCTCACTTTCAAATGCCCACTGGAGTGAGATAGATTGGCTGGTTGAGAGGTGTCGAAACAACAACCTTGCACTCAACGTCAGTAAGACCAGGGAATAGATTGTGATCTTCAAGAAGGGTAAATTGAGGGATTACACACTAGTCCTTCTTTTTATGCTGTATATCAGTGATTTAGATGATGGAATAGATGGTTTTGTTGCCAAGTTTGCAGATGATACAAAGACTGGTGGAGGGGCAGATAGTCTTAAGGAAACAGGTAGGCTGCAGAAGGACTTAGACAGATTAGGAGAATGGACAGGAAAGTGGCAAGTTAAATACAATGTTGGAAAATGCACGGTCATGCACTTTGGTAGTAGAAATAAATGTGCAGACTATTTTCTAAACAAGGAGAAAATACTATCTGATATGGAGGAGCCACTGCACAGGATCGGAAAAAGCTGCAGAGGGTTGTAAACTCCACCAGATCCATCATGGGCACTAGCCTCCCCAGATCCAAAATACCTACAAAAGGCGATGCTTCAAAAAGGTGGCATACATCATTAAGGACCCCACCATCCAGGACATGCCCTCTTTATATTACTATCATCAATGAGGTGGTCTGAAGACACACTCACTGTTTTAAGAACAGCTTCTTCCCCCATCCCATCATCAGATTTCTGAACAGTTCATGAAGCCATGAACATTACTTTATCATTTTACAACGGAGATGCAGTAGGTGTGGTGTACTTGGATTTTCAGAAGGCCTTTGACAAAGTGCCGCACAGGAGGCTGCCTTACAAGTTAAGAGCCCATGGAATACAGGGAAGTTACTAGCACGGGTGGAGCATTGGTTGATCAGCAGAAAGCAGAGAGTGGGAATAAAGGGATCCTTTTCTGGCTGGCTGCCCGTTACCAGTTGAGTTCCACAGGGGTCGGTGTTGGGACTGCTGCTATTTACAATGTATGTCAATAATTTGGACTGTGGGATTGATGGATTTATAGCTAAATTTGTCGATGATACAAAGATAGGTGGAGGAGTGGGTAGTATTGAGGAAACAGAGAGCCTTCACAGAGACTTAGGTAGTTTAGGGGAATGGGCAAAGAAGTGGCAAATGAAATACAATGTTGGAAAGTGTATGGTCATGCACTTTGGTGGAAGAAATAAACGGGCAGACTATTATTTAGATGGAGAGAGAATTCAAAATGCAGAAGTGCAAAGAGACTTGGGAGTCCTTGTGCAGGATACCCTAAAGGGTAACCTCCAGGTTGAGTCGGTGGTGAAGAAGGCAAATGCAATGTTGGCATTCATTTCTAGAGGTATAGAATAGAAGAACAGGGATGTGATGTTGAGGTTCTATAAGGCATTTGTGAGACCACACTTGGAGTATTGTGTGCAGTTTTGGGCTTCTTATTTTAGAAAGGATATGCTAACATTCTATAGGGTTCAGAGAAGATTCACGAGAATGATTTCAGGAATGAGAGGGTTATCATATGAGGAACGTCTGTATTCCCTGGAGTTCAGGAGAATGAGGGGGTATCTCATAGAAACATTCTGAATGTTAATAGGCCTGAACAGATTAGATATAGCAAAGTTATTCCCCATGGTAGGAGAGTCTAGGTCAAGAGGGCACAACTTCAGAATTGAAGAACATCCATTTGGAACAGAGATGCAGAGAAATTACTTTAGTCAGAGGGTGGTAAATCTGTGGAATTTGTTGCCACAAACGGCTGTGGAGGCCAAGTCACAGGGTGCATTTAAGGCAGAGATAGATAGGTTCTTGATTAGCCAGGGCATCAAAGGTTATGGAGAGAAGGCAGGGGAGTGGGGATGACTGGAAGAATTAGATCAGCCCATGAGTGAATGGCGGAACAAACTTGATGAGCCGAATGGTCTACTTCTGCTCCTATATCTTATGGACTTATTTTCGCTCTTTTGCACTAATTGTTTCATGTTTTTTATAGTATATAATATGTTTTAGGTATTGCACTATACTGCTGCAAAGCAATAAATTCATGACATGTCAGTGATAGTACACTTGGTTCTGATCTCAGCCCTGTGCCTTCTGAGACCCAAACATCTCCAAATCTGGTCTCCTGCCCATGATTCCCAAATTAATCTCTCTGCTACTGCCTGGGTTGCAGGATCCTGAAATCCTTCCCTAAACTGCCTACTGTTCTTTCCTTCTCTAATCTGTGATTGCCATTTACCCCAAAACCTCCAGTAGCGTCTGAGTGTCAATGAGTGACCAGTATGTCGCCTGAGAAGCACCTTGGGGCCAAACATACCTCATTTCCAGCTAGTAATCAGATATTTTGTCCTATACAGGAGCCATATTCGGATGAACCTCAACATTGAGGCCTAGTTTGGTTAGATAAGTGAAGGATCGGGTGGAATAAAGAAGGACCATTGACCGGAGATCAGACAATGTGTGTCATAGTTGGGTTTTAAGGGTTAACATCAAGGTGGGTTTTAAAATTTTTTTTCGCAGGTTCATTAAGCAAACATTTTGGACTATGTTGTCCGATTTGCAGTTGCACTAGCTTGTTGCCATGACAATCAGTGGGCTCCAATACTTTAGTTGCTAAGAGACCACCATTGTAGATGAGTAACAAACATGCAAAAAAAACCAAGAACCTCCACTTGGAAAAGGGTGGGCGGCAAGGAAAGAATCTCGTTCTTTCCCAGCAACCATTTAATATTATCTTAAAGATGGGCCATGCCCAAATTCAGTCAAGCTGAATTTGCTGTGGGGTAAGTTTGTCTGTGCTAACAGGCACAATTTCATGTCACAATTCTTGCGTCATGACATTAACAAACAATGATGAGGCCAACCACCACACAGCAAGAGCCCACCAACACCAATTGTGATAATTGTTAGCTGAATGTTGATTCAGATAAGTGTTGGCCCGATCACCAGGGAGGGAGTCACAGCTCTTATCTGGAATGGAGGTTTTGGTTATTTTAATTCCACTCCAGTAAAAAGTGGGGTGAGGGGCTCCTCAAGTGAGCACTTGTTCTGACACTCATGTAGTTCTCCCTCTACACTGTTCCTTCCACAATGCAACATTCCCCCAGTTCCACCCCTCCCACAGTGTGACCCTCCCTCAGTATCAGCCCCCCCATAGTCTGTCCTTCCCGTGATACCACCTTCCCACAGCATGACTGTCCCTTAGAACCATCCTTCCCACAGTGTGACCTTCCCTCAGTAACACCCCTCCCACAGTGCAACCTTCACTCAGTACAGCCTCTCTGTGACCCTTACTCAGTATCAGCCTCCCAATAGTGTGTCCCACCCGCAGTACCACCCCTCCCACAGTGTGACCCTCCCTCAGTATCGGCCCCCAAAGTACGTCCTTCCCTCAGTACCACCCCTCCCACAGTGTGACCCTCCATCAGTTCCACCCCTCTCACAGTGTTATCCTCCCTCAGTACCACCCCTCCCACGTTGTGACCCTCCCTCGGTACCGCCCTCCCATAGTGTGACACTCCCTCAGTACCACCCCTCCCACAGTGTGACACTCCCTCAGTACCACCTCTCCCACAGTGACCCTTCCTCAGTACTACCCCTCCCATGTTGTGACCCTCCCTCAGTTCTACCCCTCCCACGTTGTGACCCTCCCTCAGTACCACCCCTCCCACAGTGTGACACTCCCTCAGTACCACCTCTCCCACAGTGACCCTTCCTCAGTACTACCCCTCCCATGTTGTGACCCTCCCTCAGTATCACCCCTCCCACATTGTGACCCTCCCTCAGTACCACCTCTCCCACAGTGACCCTCCCTCAGTACCACCCCTCCCACAGTGTGACCCTCCCTCAGTTCTACCCCTCCCACGTTGTGACCCTCCCTCGGTACCCGCCTCTCCCACAGTGTGACTCTCCCTCGGTACCGCCTCTCCCACAGTGTGACCCTCCCTCGGTACCACCCCTCCCACAGTGACCCTTCCTCAGTGCAGTGCTTCCTCAGCATTTTCTATGCAGTTTAACTACACATAAATATGCTCTGAGTGAATACTTGAGCATAGAACAGTAGAACACAGAACAACCTTTTGGCCCATGATATTGTGTCGGCCTGTTAACCTACTCTAAGATCAATCTAACCCTTCCCTCCTACATAATCCTTCATTTTTTCTATCACCAATGCCTGTCTAAGAATTTCTTAAATGTCCCTCATGTATTTGCCTTTACCACCACCCAGCAGTGTGTGTGGAACACCCATCACTCTCTGTCTGAATAACCTACCCCAGACATCTCTGCTGTACTTTCCTCCAATCACCTTAAAATTACGCACCCTCAAGTTAACCATTGCCACTCTGGGAAAAATTTCTGGCTCTCCACTCTATCTATGCCTCTTGCCATCTTGTACACCTCTATAAAGTCACCTCTCACCCTTTGTTTCAAACAGAAAAGCCCCAGCTCACTCAACCTTTCCACAATCTTGTGACACAGAATTCAGAGAGCAACCCAATGAACCACAATCGATGGAAGGAAGATCAGCGTCTCCTTCATGGGCATCGCTTACTAATTCCTACACGAGCAAACAAGCTGGAGGAACTCAGCAGCATCCATTGAAACGAGCAGTCAACGTTTTGGGCCGAGACCCTTCATCAGGACTGAAGAAGGAGGGGGCAGGGCCCTATAAAGAAGGTGGGGGGAGGGGGGAAGGTGCCAGCTGAAAAACCAATCAGAGGAAAGATCAAAGGGTGGGGGAGGGGAAGCAGGGAGGGGATAGGCAGGAAAGGTGAAGAAGGAGTGTAAGGGGAAAGCACTATGGGTAGTAGAAGAAGGCAGAATCATGAGAGAGGTGATAGGCAGCTGGAAGAGGAGGCAGAGTGAAAGTGGGATGGGGGAAGGGGGAGGGAGGAAATTACCAGAAGTTGGAGAATTCAATGTTCATACCAAGGGGCTGGAGACTACCCAGGTGGTATATGAGGTGTTGCTCCTCCAACCTGAGTTTGGTCTCATCATGGCAGTAGAGGAGGCCATGTATGGACATATCTGAATGGGAATGTGAAGCAGAGCTGAAGTGGGTGGTAACCGGGAGATCTTGTCTGTTGTGGCGGACGGAGCGGAGGTGCTCGACGAAGTGGTCCCCCAATCTGCATCGGGTCTCGCTGATGTAGAGGAGCCTGCTCCGGGAGCACCGGATGCAATAGATGACCCCAACAGACTCACAAGTGAAGTGTTGCCTCACCTGGAAGCACAGATTGGGGCCCTGAATGGTGGTAAGAGAGGAGATGTAGGGACAGGTGTAGCACTTACACTTGCAGGGATAAGTGCCAGGTGGGAGATCCGTGGGGAGGGACATGTGGACCAGGCAGTCATGGAGGGAATGATCCCTGCAAAAAGCTGAGAGGGGTAGAGAGGGAAAGATGTCTTTAGTGGTGGGGTCCTGTTGAAGGTGGCGGAAGTTGCGGAGGATAATATGCTGGATCCGGAGGCTGGTGGGGTGGTAGGTGAGGACAAGGGGGACACAGTCCCTGTTGTGGTGACGGGAGGATGGGGTGAGGGCCGAAGTGCGGGAAATGGAGGAGATACGGGTGAGGGCGTCATTGATGACGGCAGAAGGGAAACCACGATTCTTAAAGAAAGAGGACATTTGAGATTTCAAATGCCACAACAGACAGGATCTCCCGGTTGCCACCCACTTCAACTCTGCTTCACATTCCCATTCGGATATGTCCATACATGGCCTCCTCTACTGCCATGATGAAGCCAAACTCAGGTTGGAGGAGCAACACCTCATCTACCGTCTGGGTAGTCTCCAACCCCTTGGTATGAACATCGAATTCTCCAATTCGATGGAGAATTCCCTCCCTCCCCCTTCCCCCATCCCACTTTCACTCTGCCTCCTCTTCCAGCTGCCTATCACCTCTCTCATGATTCTGCCTTCTTCTACTACCCATAGTGCTTTCCCCTTACACTCCTTCTTCACCTTTCCTGCCTATCCCCTCCCTGCTTCCCCTCCCCCACCCCTTGATCTTTCCTCTGATTGGTTTTTCAGCTGGCACCTTCCCCCCTCCCCCCACCTTCTTTATAGGGCCCTGCCCCCTCCTTCTTCAGTCCTGACAAAGGGTCTCGGCCCGAAACGTTGACTGCTCATTTCAATGGATGCTGCCCGACCTGCTGAGTTCCTCCAGCTTGTTTGTACATGTTGATTTGACCACAGCATCTGCAGTGTACTTTGTGCTTACTAATTCCTTCCCTCTTTCCAAGAAGCATGAGAGTGAAAGTGGTTCCTCATTGATTGAGCTCTGATATCACTGGGAGAGGAACCATTGGTGAAGGAAGCTCAAGGAAATAGATAACAATCTGGCAGACTGACCCTGTGTCATTTCTCTGTTTCAGATACACAGAAGGTGGCATGAGGTTATCTCCAGTTCCTTAGTGTTGAACTGGCTTATCAAGACAAGGGGTCATTAGCTGAAAATTACTAAAGTCTGCTCTGCAATCAAACCTTCCATTGATGTAGAAGATTTAAAGTAACAAACTATTTCCGTGGTATTCTCGGAAGAAGCAGAAAATTTGACACCTACCTTAGGATGTGGTGGAAAGCTCAGTCAAAGCTGGAGGTTTCAAGGAAGAGCTTAAAGAATAACAAAGATGGAAGAAAGTAGATTGGGAGTGATAAAGAGACTGGAAATAAAAGAGCACAGATGCTTTGGACACATAAAGATATGAGAGAGACATAGAGAAATAGAGATTGAGGGGGGAGATAAAGAGAGAGGCGGCAGGAGAGAGAGAGAGAGACAGGAAGAGACAAACTGAAAGAGAGATCGAGAGATGAAAATTTATGGAGGAGTTTGCAAAAAAAGGATTTGACTTGAAGGGTATACTTGCGGAAACTAACGTGTATCAGCCGGAACAACAGTGGTGAAGGGTGAATGGGACAGTGCAATTTTGGATGAGCTTGCACTTGTGACAAGCAAGGGGGGGAGTGCATGGAAAAGCAGAGTGTGGAGACAACAGGATATCAGCAGTGGATGAACGGAGTGAGGTGGGAAGGCTGAAGCCCATGTGGATCAAACCCTGATCTGAAGCCAGAGAACAGTCACCAGGGATGGAGTAAGAAACTGGTGAATTAGTTTCATGATGCCAGCTGAAGGCAACATACTCCGGTAAGTTCTTAAAACCAGAAGGTATTTCAGCCCATCAAGCATGTACCAGTTCACAAAGCAATCATATTCCCCACTAATATTCCCTGTAACCTTTCCTCCCTCAATTCCCGTCAACTCCCACAAGATTCCACACCTTGCAAGAGGAGTCATTTACTTGGGGGAGGGGGGCAGATGCAATTAATTCACTGACTGTCATTTCTTAGGGCTTCAGGTGGAAACCCATGTCATGAGATGAACATACAAACTCCACATGGACAGTGACCAAGTTTAGGATCGAACCAGGGTCATGGATTATAGTCAAGGAGCATGGAAACCAAGTCGGGAAGTGGCCTGGTCGAGGGAAGTGCCTGGTGTGAAAATTGCTAGTCTTTGGCTCGAGAGTCTTTGGCGAGGAGACTACGCCAGGCACAATTGCAGAGGGTGAAGACATGACCGCTAAGCTGATTCAGTGTGCTACGTGCATGATGTGGGAGGTCAGGGACACTGATGGTGCCCCTGGCTGCTACAGCTGTGGAAAGTGTGTCCAGATTCAGCTTCTGAAGGAGCATGTTGCAGCACTGAAGAAAGAACTGGATGACCTCAGGTTTATCCGCGATAACGAAGGTTTTCTGGACAGGACCTACAGTGAGGTCGTTACACCGAGGATACCGGAAGAGAGAAAGGGGGCGACAATGAGGAAGGAAAGGATGCTTGAAGTACAGGAGTCCCCAGGGGATGTACCTCTCGTAAACAGGTTCACCTTCTTGGAAGCTGTCAAGACAGAAGATACTGCCAGTCTGAGAGGCGGACAGGTCTGCGAGCCGAAAATTGGTGCAGAAGCAGAGCCGAGGAGTCAGACATCAGGAAGAGCCGTGGTAGTAGGGGACTCCATAGTAAGAGGTACGGAAAGGGGTTTCTGCGGCAACAGGCGAGATTTAAGGATGGTGTGTTGCCTCCCTGGTGCTAGGATCCAGGACATCACGGACTGATTGCAGGGAATCCTCAAGGGTGAAGGTGAACAGACGGAAGTGGTAGTGCATGTCGGCACAAATGACATCGGGAAGAAGAGGAAGGATATTCTGCAGCGGGACTTCAGAGAACTCAGAAGAAGGCTGAAAAGCAGGACTTCCAGGGTGGTTATCTCTAGTTTGCTTCCAGTTCTTCGTGCTGGAGAGGGCAGGAACAGGGAGATAATGGATCTGAATGTGTGGCTGAGGAACTGGTGCAGGAAGCAAGGTTTTACATCCTTGGACCACTGGGATCTATTTTGGGGTAGGGATGAATTGTACAAAAGGGATGGGTTGCACCTTAATAGGCGGGGGACCAGCATTCTGACAGACAGGTTTGCCACTGCAACACGAACGTGTTTAAACTAAGTAGTGGGGGGGGAGGGGATGAACTGGAAATATAAGGATGGAGTTAAAGGGAAAGTGAAAATAAGAAAAGTTAAAAAGGACAACAGAATCAATGGAGTAGAAAGCTCAAGAAGAGATCATACAGTATGGCCAAGTGAAATAGGAATTGATATGAAAGGAGAGGGGAGTACTGAATTAAAAGTATTATATATGAATGCACGAAGTATAAGGAATAAAGTAGATGAGCTTGAGGCTCAGTTGGAAATTGTCAAGTACGATGTTGTGGGAATAACTGAGACATGACTTCAAGCAGACAGGGCCTGGGAAATGAATATTCAAGGATATACATCTTATCGAAAGGACAGACTGACTGGCAGAGGGGGTGGGGTGGCTCTGTTGGTGAGGAATGATATTCAGTCCCTTGCGAGGGGGGACATAGAATCTAGGGATGTAGAGTCAGTATGGATAGAACTGAGAAATTCTAAGGGTAGAAAGACCCCAATGGGAGTTATCTACAGGCCCCCAAACAGCAGTCTGGATGTAGGGTGTAAGTTGAATGAAGAGTTAAAATTGGCATGTTGCAAAGGTAATGATACAATTGTCATGGGGGTTTCAACATGCAGGTAGACTGGGAGAATCAGAATGGTACTGGACCCCAAGAAAGGGAGTTTGTGGAGTGCCTCCGAGATGGATTCTTAGAACAGCTTGTACTAGAGCCTACCAGGGAGAAGGGAATTCTAGATTTAGTGGTGTGCAATGAACCAGATTTGATCAGGGACCTTGAGGTAAAGGAACCATTAGGAGGTAGTGACCATACAATTTGAGAAGGAGAAGGGAAAATCGGATGTGTCAGTATTACAGTTGAACAAAGGGAACTATGGAGCTATGAGGGAGGAGCTGGTCAAAGTTCAATGGAACAATACCCTAGCAGGGAAGACAGTGGAACAAAAATGGCAGGTATTTCTGGGAATAATGCAGAAGGTGCAGGATCGGTTCATTCCAAAGAGGAAGAAAGATCCTAAGGGGAGTAAGGGGTGGCCGTGGCTGACGAGGGAAGTAAAGGGCAGTATAAAAATAAAAGAGAACAAGTATAACATAGCAAAGATGAGCGGGAAACCAGAGGACTGGGAAGCTTTTAAAGAGCAACAGAAGATAACAAAAAAGGCAATACGCCAAGAAAAAATGAGGTACGAAGGTAAACTAGCCAAGAATATAAAGGAGGATAGTAAAAGCTTCTTTAGGTATGTGAATAGCAAAAAAATAGTTAAGACCAAAATTGGGCCATTGAAGACAGAAACAGGTGAATTTATTATGGGGAACAAGGAAATGGCAGATGAATTGAACAGGTACTTTGGATCTGTCTTCACTAGGGAAGACACAAACAATTTCCCAGATGTAATAGTGGCCAAAGGAACTAGGGTAAAGGATGAACTGAAGGAAATTTATATTAGGCAAGAAACAGTGTTGGATAGACTGTTGAGTCTGAAGGCTGATAAGTCCCCGGGACCTGATGGTCTGCATCCCAGGGTACTTAAAGAGGTGGCTCTAGAAACGTGGACGCATTGGTAATCATTTTCCAATGTTCTATAGATTCAGGAACAGTTCCTGTTGATTGGAGGGTGGCTAATGTTGTCCCACTTTTCAAGAAAGGAGGGAGAGAGAAAACAAGGAATTATAGACCGGTTAGCCTGACATCAGCGGTGGGAAAGATGCTGGAGTCAATTATAAAAGAGGAAATTACGACACATTTGGATAGCAGTAGAAGGATCAGTCCAAGTCAGCATGGATTTATGAAGGGAAAATCATGCTTGACTAATCTTCTGGAGTTTTTTGAGGATGTAACTATGAAAATGGACAAGGGAGAGCCAGTGGATGTAGTGTACCTGGACTTCCAGAAAGCTTTTGATAAAGTCCCACATAGGAGATTAGTGGGCAAAATTAGGGCACATGGTATTGGGGGCAGAGTACTGACATGGATTGTAAATTGGCTGGGTGACTGTAAACAAAGAGTAGCGATTAACGGGTCCCTTTCGGAATGGCAGGCTATGACCAGTGGGGTACTGCAAAGTTCGGTGCTGGGACCGCAGCTGTTTACAATATACATTAATGATTTAGATGAAGGGATTAAAAGTAACATTAGCAAATTTGCCGATGACACAAAGCTGGGTGGCAGTGTGAAATGTCAGGAGGATGTTTTGAGAATGCAGGGTGACTTGGACAGGTTGGGTGAGTGGGCAAATGTATGGCAGATGCAGTTTAATGTGGATAAATGTGAGGTTATCCACTTTGGTGGCAAGAACAGGAAGGCAGATTACTATCTAAATGGAGTCAAGTTAGGAAAAGGGGAAGTACAATGAGATCTAGGTGTTCTTGTACATCAGTCAATGAAAGCAAGCATGCAGGTACAGCAGGCAGTGAAGAAAGCTAATGGTGTGCTGGCTTTTATAACAAGAGGAATTGAGTATAGGAGTAAAGAGGTCCTTCTGCAGCTGTACAGGGCCCTGGTGAGACCCCACCTGGCGTATTGTGTGCAGTTTTGGTCTCCAAGTTTGAGGAAGGACATTCTTGCTATTGAGGGAGTGCAGCGTAGGTTCACAAGGTTAATTCCCAGAATGGCGGGACTGTCATATCTTGAAAGATTGGAGCGACTGGGCTTGTATACACTGGAATTTAGAAGGATGAGAGGGGATCTGATTGAAACATATAAGATTATTAAGGGATTGGACACACTGGAGGCAGGAAGCATGTTCCCGCTGATGGGTGAGTCCAGAACTAGAGGCCACAGTTTAAGAATAAGGGGTAGGCCATTTAGAACAGAGATGCGGAAAAACTTTTTCACCCAGAGAGTGGTGGATATGTGGAATGCTCTGCCCCAGAAGGCAGTGGAGGCCAAGTCTCTGGATGCATTCAAGAGAGAGTTAGATAGAGCTCTTATAGATAGCGGGGTCAAGGGGTATGGGGAGAGGGCAGGAACGGGGTACTGATTGTGTATGATCAGCCATGATCACAGTGAATGGCGGTGCTGGCTAGAAGGGCCGAATGGCCTACTCCTGCACCTACTGTCTATTGTCTATTCCCTTCTAAGCTAGTCCTGTTTGGCTGTGTTTTTTAAAGATAGAACATGCTACAGACAGACAGACATGCGTTATTGATCCCGAGGGAAATTGGATTTCGTTACAGTTGCACCAACCAAGAATAGTGAAGAACTATAGCAATATAAAACCATAAATAATTAAATAATAATAAGTTAATCATGCCCAGTGGAAAGAAGTCCAGGACCAGCCTATTGGCTCAGGGTGTCTGACACTCCGAGGGAGGAGTTGTAAAGTTTGATGGCCACAGGCAGGAATGACTTCCTATGACGCTCAGTGTTACATCTCGGTGGAATGAGTCTCTGGCTGAATGTACTCCTGTGCCTAACCAGTACATTATGGAGTGGATGGGAGACATTGTCCAAGACAGCATGCAATTTGGACAGTATCCTCTTTTCAGACACCACCGTCAGAGAGTCCAGTTCCACCCCCACAACATCACTGGCCTTACGAACAAGTTTGTTGATTCTGTTGGTGTCTGCTACCCTCAGCCTGCTGCCCCAGCACACAACAGCAAACATGATAGCACTGGCCACCACAGTCTCGTAGAACATCCTCAGCATCGTCCGGCAGATGTTAAAGGACCTCAGTCTCCTCAGGAAATAGAGACGGCTCTGACCCTTCTTGTAGACAACATCAGTGTTCTTTGACCAGTCCAGTTTATTGTCAATTTGTATCCCCAGGTACTTGTAATCCTCCACCATGTCCACACTGACCCTTTGGATGGAAACAGGGGTCACCGGTGCCTTAGCCCTCCTCAGGTCCACCACCAGCTCCTTAGTCTTTTTCACATTAAGCTGCAGATGATTCTGCTCACACCATGTGACAAAGATTCCCACCATAGCCCTATACTCAGCCTCTTTCAGGTCCTTTCTGCCTAACAAGACCTCGCCACTCAATTACATACATAGAAACATAGAAAACCTACAGCACAATACAGGCACTTTGGCCCACAAAGCTGTGTCGAACATGTCCTTACCTTAGAACTACCTAGGCTTACCCATAGCCCTCTATTTTTCTAAACTCCATGTATCCATCCAGGAGCCTCTTAAAAGACCATATCATTTCTGCCTCCACCACCGCAGCCAGCAACCCATTCCACGCACTCACTCTGAGTAAAAAACTTACCCCTGACATCTCCTCTGTACCTACTCTCCAGTACCTTAAAACTATGACATCTCATGCTAGCCATTTCAGCCCTGGAGATAAGTCTCTGACTATCCACATGATCAATGCCTCTCATTATCTTGTACACCTCTATCAGGTCACCTCTCATCCTCTGTTGCTCCAAGGAGAAAAGGCCACGTTCACTCAACCTATTCTCATAAGGCATGCACCCCATGGGGGAGGTCTATTCCACTTTCTGTCAGCCTGATTTCTGACATCCAATTACATCGCAGGCCTTCAAATACAGCATGGAGATTTAGACTCCGGCCTGACCTCTAATGATCCCTAACTCCCTTCTGTGATCACAAAACCATCCCTATGAACCTAAAACAGAATGAAAAAGTAACTAAATCTGAGCCATGATTCAATGGAGATCTACTTCACTAATGGCAGCAGCCACTCTGGGCCAATGCCCCTCGAGAACATGGCAAGAGAGTACAACTAACTCCAGCTGAGTGGACTATAAGGGTTGGATATCATGCCGGCAATTTGCCACACACACTTCAACAAGTTTTAAACTTTACTAATTAAATGAGATATCACAGATCTGGCCTCCACAATTATATGAAGCATTGCATTGGATGCTTTGCAGTACTACTTTAGAGGAAGCCTGCTTACAGCACTGCGAGCCTTCACTAAGCCATCATGTGCTGGAACTATCAGAACCTGTCATCCAAAGGTCCAGCTCAGAGGGATGGTTAAAGGAGCAACTCAAGGGAGGAGAGTGAAGTAAAGGACTTCCAGGCAACTCCAGAGTTCGGGGCTCAGACAGTGAAGGTACAGCCACTGGAAATCAGTGATCACCAAAAGGCTGGAATCAGAGTGCAGAGACTTTAGTGGACTGAAGGAACTTTAAGTGTTAAACATTCAGGGAGGAATGGAGTGACATTAGGGCACTACAGAGATGGGGGGTATGTGCAGGAGAGGGTCACAGAGATGGGGAGGGGTGTAGAGGCCAGAGGGGATTACAGAGATATAGACAAGGAGACAGCCAGTATCATTTTCCCAGGCAATACACACATTCCTGATGAAGGCTGTTGACCCAAAACGTCAATTGTTTATTAATTTAATAGATGCTGCCTGACCTGCAGAGTTCCTCCAGCATTTTGTGTGTGTTGCCTTGGATTTGCAGCATCTGCAGATTTTGCCATGTTTGAGATTGTTTCCCCAGGCTTTAATACCACACAGCATGCATTTAAGATGAGAGTGCTGGGTGCTTGGAATAGTGGTAGAGGCAAGTACAATAGAGGCGTTGAAGAGAGTCATATAGGCACATGAATGTGCAGGAAATAGAAGAACATAGAAATTGTGTAGGCAGAAGACATCAATTTAGTTGGGCATTTGATCACTAATTTAATTAGTTTAGGACAAAATTATATTGTAAACATTTGATATTACACCTTTCTGAAAAGGATTTAGTTCTAACAATTTCTCCAAAATACCCGAAGAATCAAGATTTGGAAAGGTAGGAAGTACAGTGTTTAAGAAATTCCTAATCTGTAAATATCTAAAAAAAATGAGATCTAGGCAAATTATATTTATTAGATAATTGTTCAAAAGACATAAAACAATTATCCAAAAATAAATCAGAAAATCATAGTATTCCTTTAGTCTTCCAAGCTGAATAAGCTTGGTCCATAATAGAAGGATGAAAAAAGAAATTGGATACAATAGGAATAGTTAAAACAAATTGATTCAACCCAAAAAATTTCCAAAATTGAAACCATATACATAAAATGTGTTTGACTATCGGATTGTCAATTCGTTTATGCAATTTAGAAAGTGCAAAGGGAAGAGAAGTCCCTAAAATAGAACCCAATGAAAATCCTTGTACAGATTTAGTTTCCAGGTTTACCCAATGAGGGCTCGGAGATAAATTCCAATCCCTTAACCAACATTTCAAATATCGAATATTAATTGCCCAATAATAAAATCTAAAATTAGGCAATGCCAATCCACCTTCCTTCCTTGCCTTCTGTAAATATCTTTTACCTAATCTAGGATTTTTATTCTGCCATATATATGAGGAAATTTTTGAATCAACATTGTCAAAAAAGGATTTCGGAATAAAAATTGGTACCGCTTGAAATATATATAAGAACTTGGGTAAAATAATCATAATATAATTATGAAAATACGCTCAGAGGCCTTTTATAAGATTAAAAATGATTGGGAAAGAGAACTTAACTTTACTATCCCTATTGAGAATTGGGATAAAATTCTTCAATTAGTTAATTTACCCTCTATATGTGCTAAACATTCATTGATACAGTTTAAAGTTGTGCACAGGGCTCATATGTCCAAGGATAGATTGGCTCGTTTTTATTCCCATATAAATCCTATATGTGACAGATGTCATTCTGAGATAGCTTCTTTAACTCATATGTTTTGGTCATGTCCGCTTTTGAAAAAATATTGGAAAGACATTTTCGATATTAATTCCACGGTATTGAACATTGATTTACAACCTCATCCTATTACTGCAATCTTTGGTTTACCAATGATGGAGTCAATCCATTTATCTTCTTCTGCTTGTCGGATGATTGCATTTCTTACATTAATGGCTAGAAGATCTATTTTGTTGAACTGGAAAGAAATTAATCCCCCTACCATATTTCATTGGTTTTCTCAAACTATGTTATGTCTAAATTTGGAGAAAATTAGAAGTGTCATATATGACCCTTCTATTAAATTTGAAAAGATTTGGAGGCCATTTATTCAATATTTTCACATGATGTAATTTGACCCTGTTCCAATCCTATTTGTTTTTCCGGTTTTGATTATATATATGTTGAGAGGATCGGAGTTGGGGACACCGATGATTTTGTATTTTTTTATATAGATACTATAAACAGCCCATTTAAAAAAAAAATTATTAGTTAGTGGTTAGTTTGTTAGATTAGTTTTTCTTAGGGTAATAATATTTTTTTTATTTTTCTCTTTTCTGTTTTTTTTCAACATGATATACCTAGTTTTTTTTGTTTCGTTTATATGATATTTGTATCATTCATGATTTGGGAAGACTTAACTATATTGTACTTATTGCTGGTGTATCCTTATATGTTCATTTTAATTTTGTAAGTTTGTAATCCCATTATCTATGTACTAATCTTATCATGTTGATATTAATAAAAAGATTGAAAAAGAAAGTTTAGGACAAAATTGTGAGCTGAATGTTCCCATACTGTTCTATGGAATGGGAACAGTACAGGCAACTTAGCCCAATAAGCTTGTGCTGGGGTTTGAGAAACCTTTCCACAGATACGATCAGAAATTAAAAGAATCTGATATGAATTAACAAATACAGCTAGAGACTTGAAAACTTATAACTCCCAAGGATCCAGTGACACATGTCCCAGAGATATGCATAGACAGAGGGTACTTTCATATCTTCCAAAATTTTGAAATGGCTCCTATATCTTGAAGGGGAGAAAATATGACCCCACTGGTAATGAAGGGAGAGAAAAGGAGCTTCTGATTTGTTAACATCAACTGAAGGGGAAACACTGGAATCTACAATAAATAATCTGACATCCAGGGAAGTTATAACAGACACAGCATGAATTTATGAAAGGGAAATGACATTTGATTAATCTGCAGCAATTCTTTGTGCATTTATCCAGTAAAACAGGTGAGAGAGAATCAGAGGACATGGCACACTTGGAGTTTCTGTAAACTTTATTAAGGGTTCCTCCCAGACATTTAATGAAAAAGTTAGGAGCAAATGGAATTGAGAAAAATAGACAATGGTGGATTGAGAATTGATTAACTCAAGTAATGAATTGGACTGGCCTGGTGGCTTAGTGGTTAGTCTAATTGCTTTGAAGTGCCAGCATTCACCGATTGGGGCCTGATTCCCATCGCTGTCTGTAAGGAGTTTGTATGTTCTCCAAGTAACCGTGTGGGTTTCCTCTGGGTGCTTTGGTTTCCTCCCATATTCCAAAGACGTATGGGTTAGGGTTGGTGAGCTGTGGGTAGGTTATACTGGCAACACTTGCAGTCTGCCCCCAGCAAATCTTCGGATTGTGTTGGTCATTGACGCAAACATGTTTCACTGTAGGTTCTGATGTACTGTACATGTGACAAATAAAGCTAATCTTTACCGTTAACTGGAAGGAAACCTGGAGTGGGAATAAAAGGTCCTATTCAGGTTGGCAGACTATAACAAGTGGGGTAGTGTAGAAATTGGTATTTGGGACCCAGCTACTCTGAATCTTTATCAAGTTTGGTTAAGGAGACCAACTTTCCAAATTTGGTGATAGTGCAAAATGAATCTGGGAAAATGAACATAAAGTGTGAAGTTATATATTATAGATCCAAAAACAAAGCAGAACATAGAACTCAAGCAACACACATGAAATGCTGGTGGAACGCAGTAGGCCAGGTAGCATCTATAGGGAGAAGTACAGTCGATGTTTCGGGCTGAGACCCTTCATCAGGCCTAACGCCTAGCTTGAATTTCCAGCATCTGCAGATTTCCTTGTGTTTGCGAGAACATAGAACTCAACAGGTCCTTCAGCTCATGATGCTGTGCCGACATTTTAACCTACTCTAAGACTAATCTAATGCTCCCCTCCTACACTGCCCTCTATTTTTCTATCATCCATGGACCTATCTAAGAGTTTCTTAAAAGTCCTTAATGTATCTGCCTCTACCACCATTCCTGGCAGTGTGTTCTACTCTCTGTGTAAAGAGCTTACCTCTGACATATCCCACACTTTCCTCCAAACACCTTAAAGTTAATCCCCCTGGTATTGGTATTGGCCATTTTCTCCTTGGATAAAAGTCTCTGGTGATACGCTCGATCTTTGCCTCTTATCATCTTGTACACCTCTACCAAGTCACCTCTCACCTCTCATTTAAAATGCTAAGTATTGAGACTGGAAGGCAGCAATTTTCAAAGGAAGCTGGGTAGCATTGTCACATCATTGGAAGCTAATATGCAGGTGAAAAAAGAAGATAAATAGTACATTGACCTTTATTGCTCTAGGGCATGACTACAAGGTATTATTACAATTGTAAGGGTCTTCATGAGACCACAAAGGATGCACGTACTTGCTGTAAAGGAGTATGGTAAAGATCCAAGCAGGTTGGGTCCTGGGATGGCAGGTCTATCAAATCAAAATCAAAGTGAAGTTGATTGTCATCTGCACAGGTCCATGTATGCACAGATGCAATGAAAACGACGCAGCAGCATCACAGGCACAAAGCATTAGATAAGTAGTGCTCACAAAAGAAACTTAAATTAAACATGCTGTTAAACCTTTTTAGAACAAAAAAAAGGTCCATTTTAGTGCAAAGTGATCAAAGTGCTCAGGTTTTTAAGCTGCAAACATGAGGAAATCTGCAGATGCTGGAAATTCAAACAACACACACAAAATGCTGGTGGAACGCAGCAGGCCAGGCAGCATCTATAGGGAGAAGCGCTGTCGACGTTTCGGGCCGAGACCCTTCATCAGGACTAACTGAAAGGAAAGATAGTAAGAGATTTGAAAGTGGGGGGAGGGGAAAATGCAAAATGATAAGAGGACCGGAGGGGGTGGGGTGAAGCTGAGAGCCAGAAGGGTGATTGGCAAAAGGGATACAGAGCTAGAGAAGGGAAAGGATCATGGGACAGGAGGCCTAGGGAGAAAGAAAGGGAGAGGGGAGCACCAGAGGGAGATGGAGAACAGGCAGAATGATGGGCAGAGAGAGAAAGAAAAAAAAGGGAGGGGAAAAAACAAAAAGAAACTAACTATATCAGAGATGGGGTAAGAAGGGGAGGTTGTAGGCTACCCAGCCGGTATATAAGGTGTTGTTCCTCCAACCTGAGTGTGGCTTCATCTTGACCGTAGAGGAGGCCTCAAGATGAAGCCACACTCAGGTTGGACGAACAACACCTTATATACCAGATGAGTAGCCTCCAACCTGATAACATGAACATTGACTTCTCTAACTTCCGTTAATGCCCCTCCTCCCCTTCTTACCCCATCTCTGATATCTTTTGTGTGTGTTGCAGGTTTTTAAGCTGTAGTGATTAGGCTTCTGTATCTCCTGACAAACACAAGGAAATCTACAGATGCTGGAAATGATGTCAACATACTGTGACAGGAATCCATCCTGGACACACTTAACAAATTCTGCCCCATCTAAACCCTTGGAACTAATCAAGTGCCAATCAATATTAGGGAAGTTAAAGTCACCCATGATAACAACCCTGTTATTTTTGCACCTTTCCAAAATCTGCCTCCCAATCTGCTCCTCAGTATCTCTGCTGCTACCAGGGGGCCTACAGAATACTCCCAGTAGAGTAACTGCTCCCTTCCTGTTCCTGACTTCCACCCATACTGACTTTCCTGCTACATTACCCACTCTTTCTGCAGCTGTAATAGTATCCCTGACCAGTAATGCCACCCTTCCTCCCCTTTCCCCCCCTCTCTATCCCTTTTAAAGCACTGAAATTCAGGAATATTGAGAATCCATTCCCGCCCTGGTGCCAGCCAAGTCTCTGTAATGGCCACTACATCATAATTCCATGTATGCATCTGTATCTCCTGCTCGATGGTAGCTGCAGGAAGATGCCATGGCTCTGATTAGATAGGCTAGGCCTCTATTTTTAAAACTTTGGAAAATGGGTCTTTAAAAGATGGATCAGTAACAACTTCTCCTCTTTGCTGACAACAGCAAAGACGCATCCAAAGGATGCAGACTTAGCCCACTGCTTTACTCTGTCTACACCAATGACTGTGTAGTTAAGCAGAGCTCAAATGCCATCTATAAATTTGTCGATGACACAACTGTTGTTGGCAGAATCTCAGATGGTGATGAGAAGGTATACAGGATGAGCTGATTGAGTAGTGTCACAACATCAACCTTGCACTTAACATCAGCAAGACCAAGGAACTGATTGTGGACTTCAGGGAAGGGAAGTCAGGAGAACACGCACTGGTCCTCATTGAGGGGTCAGTGTTGGAAAGGGTGAGAGTCCTGGGTATCAATATCTCAGAGGGTCTCATCTGTGCCTAACACAATGATGCAATCACAAAGAAGGGATGTCCGCAGCTATACTTCATTAGGAGCTTGAGGAGATTTGGTTGGTCACCTAAGACTCTTGCAAACTTCTAAAGATGTTTGGTGGAGAGCATTCTGACAAGTTTCGTCATAACCTAGTACAAATTACCTGCAAGAGTATGGAGAGGATTTTATTTCAGCCAGTTCTATCACAGCCATGTCCCTCCCCATCATTGAGGATATCTCCAAGAAGGTGGCATCCATTACTGAAGACCGTCATCATCCAGGACATGGCTTTTTCTCATTACTACATTCAAGGAAGAGGTACAAGAGCCTGAAGACCCACACTCAATGTTTTAGCACCAGCTTCTTCCCCTCCGTTATCAAATTTCTCAATGGTTCATGAACTCATAACAGTAACTTTTTATTTGTCTTTTACGCTATTTATTTATTTTGGTAATTTTAGTCACTTTTAACGTATTGCACTATACTTTGAACTTTTGAACTTTATACTGATGCCACAAAGCAACAAATTTTATGACATATATCAGTAATGATCATGCTGATTCTGATTGGAAATCTCAAATACGTGGTGTACCACACCACAGTAAATACTGCTGGGACCTGAGTTGGTAATACTACACATGGATTGGATGAGAATATAGTTATAAGTGTGAAAATGAGTTCACTGATGAAAGAAAATTTGATGGCGTTATAGATCGTGAATAAGGTTTTCCAAGGATACAGAGGTGGATGGGTCTGCTGGGAAGCTGGCTGATACAGTAACAGGTGAAATATAATCCAGACCAGTGTGAGATAATGCATGAGATCCAAATTCTGGTAAGATATAGATTTTAGTAGTTTTGATGTACATAGTTCCATGCAAGGGACAGGGTAAGAAGGAAGACATCACGCTGCAGCTTTACAAACCACTGGTCAGAATACACTTAGAGTACTCTGGACAGTTCTGATCACCACACTGCAGGAAGGGAGTGGTGGCGATGGAGAGAGTGGAGAAGAGATTCACAAGGGTATAATTACAGAAAAAAATGGATTGGCTGAGCATATTCTCACTGCAACATAAAAGGCTGAGGGTGGCCTTATAGACATTTAAATGCTTACAAGGGAAGTAAGTAGGATAGATAATTAGAATCGTGTTCCATGGGCAGGGAGACCAGAACTAGAGGGCACAGGTTTAAGCTGAGAGGGAAAAGGTATAAGGGAGATTCTTTTTCTCCTTTAGATAGCTTGAGCAAGCTGGGGCTTTTCCCTTTTGAGCAAAAGAGGATGACAGGTGACTATATAGATGTGTACAAGATGAAAAGAAAGATAGATAGAATGGGCAGACAGAGACTTTTTCCAAAGGTAGAAATGGCTAATAAGAGGAGGCATAATTTTATAGTAATTGGAGGAAAGTATAGGAAGGATGTCAGAGGTAAGTTTTTACATGGAAAGTGATGGGTGAATGGAATGCACTGCTGGTGTGGTGGTAGAGGCAGATACATTAGAGACATTTAAAAGACTGAGATAGGCACATAAGTCAAAGAAAAATCAAGGCTATGTAGGAGGGAAGGGTTAGATAATTTTAGAGTGGGGGAAGGTCCTGTACTGTGCTATAATGTTCTATGTTCTATGTCCTTTTGGGCTTGAGGGGCGAGGGGTGGGTGGGTATCTAGAAAAAAAGTGTCAGAAGTCATAGAAACAGATACAACTATAACATTAAGAGGCACAGACAGGTAGTTATATAGGAAACACAGAGAGGGATAAGGACTCAATACAAGCAGATGAGATTAGTGTTAGGCATCATGCTTGGCATGAATGCGGTGGGTGAGAAAGGTCCATTGCATGAATTTATGAAGAAAGGCCAGTATCCTCACTGAAATACTTTGGGCTCAATTGAGATACAGGCAGGGTGATGTTTCCCTTGACTGCAGAGTTAGGAACAAGGGGGGCTTTTCATGGAAAGGGATCATGTATTTTAGACTGAAATGTGGAGAACTTTAAATATTGACCAGTGATTTTTTTGGGGAGTATTTTCTATCCCAGAGCTGAGTCTCTGATAGAATTCAGATCTTGGATCCACAGATTTAGACCATAAGAGCAGAATTAAACCATTTTGCCCATTCAGTCTGCTCCACCACTCCATCATGGCTGATTTATTTTCTGATTTTTGCAGATTAGAGGAATCAAAGGTTTTGGAGATGGATTGGGAAAATGGTGTTCAGAGAAAATCTGCTGCAATCTTACTAATTACAGAATTTCTTTAAATTAGACACAAACACTTATCTGATGCTACATGACTTTGATGCTACAGTAAGAAAGGCTTTCATTGCACCTGTGCATTATGTACTTGCACATATGACAATAAACGACTTTGAGAACAGGCTCAAGGGGCTGAATGGCCTACCCATACTCTAATTTGCATTATTATGCACCACTCCGCTCTGCTTTCTCCATGGGAAAGGCCAGCAAATGCCTCCCAAGACCAGTATTTATCCAGTTCAACTTTGAACGTTTTTGTTGAATCCATCCCCACCACCATTTTAGGCAGATCATTGCCAATCCCATAAAGTCACCATGGGGAGACTGCACAATCCAACATGATTCCGTATTGCTCACCAGTCAACAGCCAATTTCCCCTCTAAGTCACAGGCTGAGAATTCACAAAGGTTTAATTCAAACACATGAACACAAAGTCCACTCCCAGATCACTCATTTCAGTTGCAGAAAAGATACTGGCTTTAAGATCCTGGGATCACTCTCATGTCATGAAACTTCATTTTTTTGCAGTAGTACAGTGCAATACATAAAATTACTACAGTACTGTGCTTAAGTCTTAAGCACCGTATCTATATGCAGTATACGTGTCTAAGAGTTTTGCAGAGTACTGTATCTAACTCTGAGTGAATGTAGAAGATTCCAGAAATGCTATTTTGAAGAGATTTCTCATTGGGTAGCATTTATTCTCCAACAATCACCTCCAAAACAGATGACCACATCAGTATATTATGGCTGTTTGTGACAATAAGACCATTAAGACATAGGAACATAATTAGGCCATTCAGCTGATTGAGTTTCCTCCACCATTCCATCATAGCTGATTTATAATTTCTCTTAACTCCATTCTCCTGCCTTCTCCCCATAAACTTTGACACCCTAACTGATTAAGAAACTATCAACCTCAGCTTCAAATATACTCACAGACTTGAACTCCATAGCTGTCTATGGCAATGAAATCCACAGATTCACCACCCTCTAGCTAAAGAAATTCCTCCCCATCTCTGTTCTAAATGGATGTCCCTCTATTCTCAGCTGTGCCTTCTGGTCCTAGACTCTTGCACTGTAGGAAATATCTTCTCCACATCCATTCTATCCCAGCCTTTAAATATTCAGTAGGTTTCAATGTGGAATCTTGAAGTGAACAAATTTGCCGCTGCATTGCGGAGATTATGAAAGGAGTTATACTTCACTGACTGCCATGCACTTTGAAGTACCCTGAGGCCATTCAAAGAGCTGGATCAATGCAAGATTCCTCTTTTTTTTACTGTTATCCTGAACCCTTGTTGATAACCCTCCTTCCAGTCGACCTCTTTTATCCTTAGATATTCTAACAAGTGACACTACTAATTCTCCCCTATACCTTCTTTTCTCAAAGGAAGGCTTCAGATGAAGCCTAGCTCACAACTTCAGGAGGGGAGAAGGTAGAGAAAATAGGCAAGGGTTGTAGAAGAGTCATTCAAATAGAATAATCAGCAAGGAGCTATGATGTTGTGGCCATTACAGAGACTTGGATGGCTCAGGGGCAGGAATGGTTACTTCGAGTGCCAGGCTTTAGATGTTTCAGAAAGGACAGGGAGGGAGGCAAAAGAGGTGGGGGCACAGCACTGTTGATCAGAGATATTGTCATAGCTGTAGAAAAGGAGGAAGACATGGAGGGAGTCTCTGTGGATGGAAGGCAGGAAAAGTAAGGGGTCAATAACTCTACTGGGTGTTTTTTATAGACCACCCAATGGTAACAGAGACATTGAGGAGCAGATAGAGAGACAGATTCTGGAAAGGTGTAATAATAACAGAGTTGTCATGGTGGGAGATTTTAATTTCCTAAATATCGATTGGCATCTCCCTAGAGCGAGGAGTTTAGATGGGGTGGAGTTTGTTAGGTGTGTTCAAGAAGGTTTCTTGACACAATATGTAGATAAACCTACAAGAGGAGAAGCTGTACTTGATCTGGTATTGGGAAATGAACCTGGTCAGGTGTCGGGTCTCTGAATGGGAGAGCATTTTAGAGATAGTGATCACAACTCTATCTCCTTTACCATAGCACTGGAGAGGGATAGGAACAGACAAGTTAGAAAAGCACTTAATTGGAGTAAGGGTAAATATAAGGCTATAAAGCAGTAACTTGGAAGCATAAATTGGAAACAGATTTTCTCAGGGAAATGTACAGAAGAAATGTGACAAATGTTCAGGGGATATTTGCGTGGAGTTCTGCGTAGGTACTTTCCAATGAGACAGGGAAAGGATGGTTGGGTACAGAAATCGTGGTGTACAAAGGCAGTTGAAAATCTAGTCAAGAAGAAAAGTTTACGAAAAGTTCAAAAAACTAGGTAATGATAGAGAGCTAGAAAATATTAACGCTAGCAGGAAGGAGCACAAGAAAGAAATTAGGAGAGCCAGAAGGGGCCATGAGAAGGCCTTGGCGGACAGGATTAAGGAAAATCCCAAAGCATTCTACAAGTATGTGAAGAGCAAAAGGATAAGACATGAGGGAATAGGACCAATCAATTGTGACAGTGGAAAAGTGTGTAAGAAACCAGAGGAGATAGCAAAAGTACCAGCGCCTTTATTTCCTGCAGAGCATCAAGAATGCTCACCTCTGTCCCAGGATACTGAAAGACTTTTACCACTGTACCAGTGAGAGCATATTCACCAACTGCATCTCAGTGGGGTATGGCAATTGTCCCATATCGGACCACAAAGCACTCCAGCATGTGGTGAAAACTGCCCAGCGGATTATCGGCACCCAATTGCCCACCATTGAGAACATCTACCATAAACGCTGCCTGGGCAGGGCAAAAAGCATTATCAAGGATGCATTTCATCCTAACCATGGACTTTTTACCCTCCTCCCATCTGGCAAGCGCTACAGGAGCCTCTGCTCCCGCACCAGCAGGCACAGAAAGAGCTTCTTCCCTGAGGCTGTGACCCTGCTGAATTTCACATCACAGCGCTAAGCAGTATTACACCCATATTGTACTGTCTCAGTACTTTTATATTTGTATGCTGTAACACTTACTTTTTATTCAGTTATTTTGTAAATAACACTATTCTTTGCATTTCTGGTTAGATGCTAACTGCATTTCATTGGCTTTGTATCTGTACTCAGCGCAATGACAATACAGTTGATTCAAGTCTAATCTAATCTAATCTTTGCTTCAGTATTCACTACGGAAAAGGATCTTGATGATTGTAGGGATGACCTACAGTGGACTGAAAAGCCTGAGCATGTGTGTATTAAGAAAGAGGATGTGCAGGAACTTTTGGAAAGCTTCAAGTTGGATAAGTCACCAGAACCAGACAAGATGTACCCCCGTGGTGGGAGATGGGGGAGGAGATTGCTGAGCCTCTGACGATGATCTTTGCATCATCAATGGGGATGGGAGAGGTTCCGGAGGATTGGAGGGTTGCGGATGTTGTTCCATTATTCAAGAAGGGAGTAGAGATTATAGACCAGTGAATCTTACTTCAGTGGTTGGTAAGCTGATGGAGAAGATCCTGAGAGGCAGGATTTATGAACAGTTGGAAAGGCATAATATGATTAGGAATATTCCGCATGGCTTTGTGAAAGGCAGGTCATGAATTGAATTTTTTGAGGATATAACTTAACACATCGATGATGGTAGAGCAGTAGATGTAGTGTATATGGATTTCAACAAGGCATTTGATAAGGTACCCCATGCAAGGCTTATTGAGAAAGTAAGGAGGCATGGGACCCAAGGGGATGTTGCTTTGTGGATCCAGAAATGACTTGCCCGCAGAAGGTAAAGAGTGGTTGTAGATGGGTCATATTCTGCATGGAGGTTGGTAACCAGTGGAGTGCCTCAGGGATCCGTTCTGGGACCCCTACTCTTTGTCATTTTTATAAATTACCTGGATGAAGAAGTGGAGAGATGGGTTAGTAAATTTGCTGATGACACAAAGGTTGGAGGTGTTGTGGATAGTGTGGACGGCTATCAGAGGTTACAGCAGGACATTGATAGGATGCAAAACTGGGCTGAGAAGTGGCAGATGGAGTTCAACCCAGAGAAGTGTAAGTTGGTTCACTCTGGTAGGTCAAATATGATGACAGAATATAGTATTAATGGTAAGACTCTTGGCAGTGTGGAGTTTCAGAGGGATCTTGGGGTCCGAGTCCAGAGGACACTCAAGGCTACTGTGCAGGTTGACTCTGTGGTTAAGAAAGCATACAGTGCATTGGCCTTCATCAATCATGGGAATGAGTTTAGGAGCCGAGAGGTAATGTTGCAGCTATATAGGACACTGGTCAGACCCTGCTTGGAGTACTGTGCTCAGTTCTGGTGGCCTCACTATAGGAAGGATATGGAAGCCATAGAAAGGGTGCAGAGGAGATTTACAAGGATGATGCCTGGATTGGGGAGCATACCTTGTGAGAACAGGTTGAGTGAACTCGTCTGTTTTTCCTTGGAGCGACCAAGAGGATGAGAGGTGACCTGATAGAGGTGTATAAGATGATGAGAGGCTTTGATCGTGCAGATAGTCAGAGGCTTTCTCCCAGGGCTGAAATGGCTAACACGAGAGGGCACAGTTCTAAGGTGCTTGGAAGTAGGTACAGAGGAGATGTCAGGTGTAAGCTCATTACACAGAGAGTGGTGAGTGCGTGGAATGGGCTAGCGGCAACGGTGATGGAGGCGGATACAATAGAGTCTTTTAAGAGACTCCTGAACAGATATATGGAGCTCAGAAAAATAG
The DNA here is from genome assembly GCF_048418815.1 of Hemitrygon akajei. Lineage (NCBI taxonomy): Eukaryota > Metazoa > Chordata > Chondrichthyes > Myliobatiformes > Dasyatidae > Hemitrygon > Hemitrygon akajei. The sequence goes on along the minus strand of NC_133129.1, from coordinate 103,350,621 downwards.
AGGCTTTGAGCAACCCAAGGTAATTTCTCAGGTAAGGACATTTTCAGCACAACTTTGTGGGCCAAAGGGCCTGTATTGTGCTGTAGGCTTTCTATGTTGCTATGTTTCTGTGAATTCTTCTGAGGGAAACCTTTCAACAACAATTAAGGTAATTTGAATATCCTTTCAAAGCATGAAGTCATGGTGATGTCATCTGAATATGTCAAACTGCTTCTTGATATATTTATGGAGCTACTGGTTCCAGCTTATTATTATTCTAGTATATGCTTAGCAAATACAAAATGTACATGTTGCTCTGATGAGCCAAAACTTCAGACTTCCAGAACTTCTATACAGGAGACCACTAAGCCCATCTGTACCAGTTCCTACTAAACCAATCTCTTTAACATAAATCCCCTGCTTATTCCCGCTGCTTCTGTGAATTATTTCCTCCTGACTCCCTCTCCAAGACCCTGATGGATTCCATTTCCACCTCCCTTACAAGCTGCAAATTCCCGAGAAGGCAGGAGAATAGGGTTGTGAGGGATAATAAATAAATCATGATGGAGTGGTAGAACAGATTGGATGGGCCAAACAGTTTAATTCTGCTCTTATGTCATATGGTCTTGAACAATTTTAACATATGCAGAACTGTGTATAGAGTTGAATAATGATTCGGTCAATTCTAATTCATTACTAAATGGTCCAAACTTTAAAGAGGGCTATTTGAAGTGACACACTGGAGGAACTTAGTGGGTCAAGCAGCATTGAAAGAATTGTCAATGTTTGGAGTCAAAACCTTGTGTGAGATCAAGCCGAATGTCAACAATTCCTCTCCATATTTTCCACCCCCCATAGATGGTCATGACCATGTTGAGTTCCTCCAGCAAATGTTTTTGTTGCTCTTGATCGACATTAACTATTTCTTTAAAAATATTCCTACATGCATACGACAGTCTACCACAACTAGTTGTAGCTTTTGCCAGAATTTATATCAGTGTCCTTGGTCTCTGAGCCAACCACTGATGGGAACAGCTTCCTTCCAACTTCCTAAACCAGTACAATCTCATCCCAATGTAGGGTTTTGACCTGAAACATTGATAGTTCCTTCTCCCCTTAGATTCACATTCAGAATAATTTATTTATCATATGTACATGGAAACATACAGTGAAATGTATCATTTATGATAACACCCTAAGGGTGTACTGGGGACAGCCTGCAGGCGTTGCACATATTCCAATGCCAACATATCACGTCTGGAATGTCCAGCAGAACACAAGCAGCAGCAAAACAATATCACAACCAAACAACAGCAAAACAAGCCCCCCCACCCCCACCCACTCACACATACAGACGGGCCTCCACTACTGGGCTCCTGACTTTCAGACTCACAGATGTTGAGCATCCCAACCTCCAGTCCATAGCCTGGATTCTGAGAATTCAGTTTTTGACCTCTGGACAAGCCAACCCTGGGACTTTGACAGACAGACAGACAGTTAGACAGACATACTTTATTGATCCCGAGGAAAATTGGGTTTCGTTACAGTCGCACCAACCAAGAATAGTGTAGACATATAGCAATATGAAACCATAAATAATTAAATAGTAATAAGTAAATTATTCCAAGTGGAGATAAGTCCAGGACCAGCCTATTGGCTCAGGGTGTCTGACACTCCAAGGGAGGAGTTGTAAAGTTTGGTGGCCACAGGCAGGAATGACTTCCTATGACGCTCAGTGTTACATCTCGGTGGAATGAGTCTCTGGCTGAACATACTCCTTTGCCTAACCAGTACGTTATGGAATGGATGGGAGACATTGTCCAAGATGGCATGCAACTTGGACAGCATCCTCTTTTCAGACACCACCGTCACCGAGAGTCCAGTTCCACCCCCACAACATCACTAGCCTTACGAATGAGTTCGTTGATTCTGTTGGTGTCTGCTACCCTCAGCCTGCTGCCCCAGCACACAACAACAAACATGATAGCACTGGCCACCACAGACTTGTAGAACATCCTCAGCATCGTCCGGCAGATGTTAAAGGATCTCAGTCTCCTCAGGAAATAGAGACGACTCTGACTCTTCTTGTAGACAGCCTCAGTGTTCTTTGACTAGTCCAGTTTATTGGCCATTTGTATCCCCAGGTAGTTGTAATCCTCCACCATGTCCACACTGACCCCTTGGATGGAAATAGGGGTCACTGGTGCCTTAGCCCTCCTCAGGTCCACCACCAGCTCCTTAGTCTTTTTCACATTAAGCTGCAGATGATTCTGCTCACACCATGTGACTAAGTTTCCCACCGTAGCCCTGTACTCCACCTCATCTCCCTTGCTGATGCATCCAACTATGGCAGAGTCATCAGAAAACTTCTGAAGATGGCAAAACTCTGTGCAGTAGTTGAAGTCCGAGGTGTAGATGGTGAAGAGAAAGGGAGACAGGACAGTCCCCTGTGGAGCCCCAGTGCTGCTGACCACTCTGTCTGACACACAGTGTTGCAAGCGCACATACTGTGGTCTGCCAGTCAGGTAATCAATAATCCATGACACCAGGGAAGCATCCACCTGCATCACTGTCAGCTTCTCACCCAGCAGAGCAGGACTTTCCAGTCTCAACCTCCAGAGTCGCCAACTTCAGTCTTCGACCGTCTACTTCTGGACTCACTGAGCTCTGGAGTTCAACATTCTGCTTTGCCCTCCAGACTTCATCAACATAGAAACCCTACAGTACAATTCAGGCCCTTCAGCCCATAATGCTGTGCTGAACACGTACTTACTTTAGAAATTACCTAGGGTTACCCATAGCCCTCTGGGTATCGACCTCAGGATTCACTGATCATGCTCCACAAGGTTCACTCATCTCTGTGCTGGACCATGCTGAACTAGTGTACTCTTTTGTGGACTTCAGTTCAGAATGCTAATTGCTTGCATTTTTTCCTCCACACATTGGGTGTTAGATGGTCCTTTTTTTAAACATGAATTTTTTAGGGAGTTTCTTTGTTTCGTGGCTTCTGTTTAGAGCTGAATCTCAAGGTTGTAGAATGTACTGTATTCATACTTTGATAAGTGTACTTTGAATTTGAACATGCAAGTCCTGGTCACTTTGTTCTAGCACTCTCTTTAACAATGCCACCATTTTGCCTACAACAATTCCCCTCACCCTTTCTATATCACTACATTAAGTGTTGCCCATATATCCCACAAGCCACTCTCTTCCTTTATCTTTGAGGTGTCCACCAAGTTCCAACCAGAAAATGCATCACTTCAAATAGCCCTCTTTAAAGTTTGGACAATTTAGTAATGAATTAGAATTGACCGAATCATTATTCAACTCTATACACAGTTGGGCATATGTTAAAATTGTTCAAGACCATATGACATAAGAGCCCATCCAATCTGTTCCAGCATTCCATCATGATTTATTTATTATCCCTCACAACCCTATTCTCCTGCCTTCTCCCTGTACCTTTGACACTTTGCTAATCAAGAACCTATCAACCTCCATTTTAAAAATACCTAATGACTTGGCCTCCTCAGCTGCCTGCGGTAATCAATTCCACAGATTCACCACCCTCTGGCTAAAGAAATTCTTCCTCAACTCTGTTTTAAATGGATGTCCGTCTACTCTGAGGCTGTGCCCTCTGGTCCTAGAGTCCAGCACTATAGGAAATACCCTCTCTACACTACCCTCTCCACACCCACTCTATCTAGGCACTTCAACATTCAACTGGTTTCAATAAGATCCCCATCATTCTTCTAAACTCCAGTGAATACAATCCCAGAGCCATTAAATACTCCTCATACTTAACCTTTTAATTCCTGTGATCATTCTCACAAACTTCTTCTGGACCCTCTCCAATGCCTTATAAATCCTTGGCAATACATTTTTGCATATACATTCTAGTTCTCTCAAAATGAATGCTAACGTTTGCCTTCCTTACTAGAGACTTCCAACTTTAGGCACTTTAATTAAATAAAAAGTGTTTAGTCAACACTGAATTCTGTTTCAGACATTATTCTACAGAGAAGGAAATTTGTCACTGAGTTTACCACTTAATTTCCACAGCTCTTCAACAAGGAGCTTTTGTCAATGGACATGCTCCCCATTTAATGCCTGTATGATAGGACCGCTCTTAAAATAATCATTTGTAAAATTACTTAAAATACTATTTACATCAATGACTCTTCAATGAAACTATTCATTGGTCACCAACTTGTTAACTGTTTCTTTCTCAGCATCTATTTTCTTCTAACTCATTAGCCCAAGAGTCTGTGGCAGCTCTCAGAGCAACAGCTTTGATCCATGACCTATGCACTTGTGATCTCTCCTCTCTCTCACTCAATATTCAGATTTATTTATCACATGTACATCAAAACATATAGTGAATTGTGTCACTTGCGTTAACAACAAACATGCCCAAGGCCATGCTGGGAGCAGGCCGCAAGTGTCACCACACATTCTGATACCAACTTGGCATGGCTGTAATGCTCAGCAGAACAACACAGAACCACCCTGTTCTGTTCTGTTGGGTTCTGTGTTGCTCTGCTGAACATTGTGGACATGCTATGTTGTCACCACAATGTGTAGCGACACTTGCAGATTGCTCCCAGCATATCTTTGGGTATATTGGTTGTAAACGCAAATGATCCATTTCACTGTATGTTTCGATGTATGTGTGATAAATGAATCTGAATCTGGCCACCTCATTAAGCTGCTTCGTTTAATTTCTGACTTCCAGCCTTCACAGCATTTTATCTTTCCATCTACAGATACAACCGTGAATTCAACAGAAACTTTCAGAAAACTACGTGGAACTGAGACAGCTTATCTACTGATTTCTATTACAAACCTACAGACTCTCACAGCTACCTGGACTATACCTCCTCCCACTCTGTTACTTTCAAAAACGCCATCTCCTTCTCTAAATTCCTTCATCTCTGCCTCATCTGCTCTCAGGATGAGGCTTTTCATTCCAGAATGAAGGAGATGTCCTCCTTCTTCAAAGAAAGGGGCTTCCCTTCCTCCACCATCAACACTTCCCTCAGTCGCATCTCTCCCATTCAGGGCCCCAAACAGTCCTTCCAGGTGAGGCGGCACTTCACCTGTGAGTCTGTTGGCGTCATGTACTGTGTCTGGTGATCCTGATGTGGCCTCCTGTATATCGGTGAGACCCGACGTAGATTGGGAGACCACTTTGCCGAGCACCTACGCTCCATCTGCCAGAAAAAGTGGGATCTCCCAGTGACAACCTATTTTAATTCCACTTCCCATTCCCATTCTGATATGTCTATCCATGGCCTCCTCCACTGTCGCGATGAGGGCACAGTCAGGTTGAAGGAACACCTTATATTCTGTCTGGATAGCTTCCAACTTGATGGCATAAACATCAATTTCTCGAAATTCCGGTAATAGCCCCTCCCTCTCCTTCACCATTCCCCATCCCCTTTTCCCTTTCTCACCTTATTTCCTTGCTTGCCCATTGCCTCCCTCTGGTGCCCATCCCCCCTTTTCTTTCCATGGCCTTCTGTCCTCTCCTACCAGACTCACCCTTGTCCAGCCCTGTATCTCTTTCACCAATCAACTTCCCAGCTCTTTACTTCACCCCTCCCTCCCGATTTTACCTACACACCTTGTGTTTCTCCCTCCCCTACCTCCACCTTTTAACTCTACCCCTCATCTTTTTTTGTCCAGTCCAGCTGAAGGGTCTCAGTCCGAAACGTTGACTGTACTCTTTTCCATACATGCTGTCTGGCCTGCTGAGTTCCTCCAGCATTTTGTGTGTTGCTTGGATTTCCAGCATCTGCAGATTTTCTCTTGTGATTGCAAAACTTTCAGAATTTTTCTTTTTACAGATTACCTTTACCTTAGCAAAACATTGGAATATGTGACAGAGGAGCTCGAATGAACAAAATGTAACACCACATATGGAAATTAGCAAGTAACAAACAGCTCATTGAAAAGGACCCTATAAAGAGGAGAGAGATTTCAAAAAAGCTTAGAAGCTGAAAGCACAGCCACAAATGGTGAGGTGGTGAGATACATTTCCTTATTCTTGCTCTCAATTTACTCTAATCTCATTATGCTTATTTTGTTGCATAGGTTACGTGTAATTTAAGTTCATGTTAACTGATGTACTGTGCTGGTGTTGCACAATGCTCATTTATACCCTGGGTATGTCTGCTCATGACAGTAAACTTGAACTCAAGAACTCAACTGAGTCATGGTTGATCAAATGTGAGATCTCAGTTTGTTTTTCTTCTATTTATTCATCGCTGGAAATGCCAGTATTTATTACCCATCTGAAATGGCCTTGAGCTGTGGAGAATGTTAATAGTTAACCACACACTGGAACTGGTAGGGATTCTCTCCCTGAAAGAATTAGTGAACCAATCAAGTTTTTAAATAACAACCTAGTGGTTTCAAAGATCCTGATGTAGAGACTTTTTGTAAATTAATTCCAGATTTAAGAAATCACTTAACCACTGTCAAGAGATTTACATCTCTGTTGATAAGATCAGCTTTATTTTTCACAGGTACATTGAAACATACAGTGAAATGCATCATTTGTGTCAATGTCCAACACTATCCAACACTATAGTGCTGGGGACAGCCTGCAAGCATAGCCATGCTTCCAGTGCCAACATGGCATGCCCACAGCTTACTAACCCTAACACATACATCTCTGGAATGTGAAAGGAAGTATGAGCATCTAGAAGAAACCCATCTGGTCACAGGGAGAATACACAAACTCCTCGCAGTCAGTGGCAAAAATTTGAACCCCAATCCCTGGCACTGTAAAGCATTACACTAACTGCTATGTTACTGTGCTGCCCCACATTACTAGAAAACTGATCCACAATTTACTGAAAGCCCATTTACTGAACCACTATGCCAGCATGTGCCATAGGGCAGCAAGAGGTTACAAAGACAAAAAGATTGAACATCTAAACATAAATAATTCAAACAGAATGAACACTCAAAACTGAATGTAGAAATTAGAGGGTGACTGGAAGCTGCTTTTTATGATTTAGAGAAATGCAGTTCAAATACCGGCATAATGTGACCGTATGGATTGCCACCACATTTTCCAGATTACCTGCACATTCCAAAGATGTATTGGTTAGGGTTAGTAAATTGTAGGTATGCTATATTGGCAGCAACATTTGTGTGCTGCCCCCAGCACATACCCCAGACTGCATTGGATGCTGACGTAAATGGCACATTCCACTATATGCTTCAATGTACATGTGACAAATATAGCTGATCTTTATCTTTAAATATGAACCCAAAGGTAGAGCAAGAATTAGAACCAGGCTTGTTGTAAAATTACAAGCAAAAGAAAATCTGCAGATGCTGGAAATCCAAGCAACACACACAAAATGCTTGAAGAACTCAGCAGACCAGGCAGCATCTATGGAATAGAGTACAGTTGATGTTCCAGGTTGAGACCCCGGGTCTCAGCCTGAGACATCAACTATACTCTTTTCCATAGATGCTGCCTGGCCTGCTGAGTTCCTGCAGCATTTTGTTTGTCATAAAATTTCTTGTTTTGTGACAGCAGTAGAATACTATAAATTACATTAAGAAATATATATAAAAATAAGTCATACAAAAAGACAGCAAAAATAGTGAGGTAGTGTTCATGAACCGTTCAGAAATCTAATGGCAAAGGCGATGAAGCTGTTCCTAAAACACCGATTGTGTGTCTTTGGTCTCCCTTACCTCCTCTCGGATGGTAGAAATGAGAAGAGGGCATGTCCTGAGTTGGATCAAGTGGCAATTGTGATTCTAGAGGTTTGCAATATACCAGTGACACCTCAGAATTCACAGCGACCCTGTGAGAGCCATGCCGTGTCTTACTATAGTTAACTTCTCTTCGTGACTCACAGCAACAGCTCACAGCCCCCTGGGCACCAACTCCGTCAATGAGCCTGCTGAGACCTCTCCGTACAGCAACGTAAATGGAATGAGTAATTAGCAGTAGAGCACCTGTCAGAATGCATTTTAAACCCCCTATACAAGAATGGTAGAGTGTGTGAAACTCTCAGCACATATCAGCATCAGGCACCACCTGCTCAAGTCAGAAGATCCAGGCTGTGAGATTCACTCAGGAGTCAAGTATAGCTGATCCAGACAGGGCACACGGAGTTGGTACCATGGTAGCTCTGCTCTGTCAGTGGAAGTGCCGTTGTGCAAGGAGCAGCTCTGTGGAAGTCAGAGTGATACAGCACAGAAGCAGGCCCTTCAGAGCAACTCCATGCTGACCCAGATTCCCAGCCGAGCTTATCCCTCTGAACCCAGTGCCGGAATGTGTGGCAACACTTGCAAGATGCCCCAGTACTTCCTTAGGTTGTGTTGGTTGTTAATGCGAATGATGCATTTCACTGTACGTTTCAATATACATGTGATGAATAAATTTAACTGAATTATTTCCTACCCACGTAGCTGTCCAAGTTCAACTTAAACGTAGTAACATACCGTACCAACTTCAACCCCTTCCTCAGGCAGCTCATTCTATATACCAAACACTCTCTGGGTGAAGTAATTGCCCTTCAGATTCCTAATTTCTCCCCTCTCACCCTAAATCCGTGCCCCCAGTTCCTGTAAATGCCTGCAAGAAAATGAATAATAAATTTACTTTTGACTTTGACTTTTTGACTTTTGATTCTCCGACCTCGGGGAAAGACTGTGCATCCATCCTATCTGCACCCCATGTGATCTTATAAGCCCTGCTCTGTCCAAGGAGCCATCCTGGGTGAGTGCCACACTGGCCTAGGTATTGCCATTTGATTGAGATGTATCAAGGTCTTCTGAGGTGGATATCAGATAATTCATAGACTATTTTACAGAGCCCAACAGAAGACAACTACAAAAGCAATAAGGAGAGAAAAGATTAAAAAGGAGGATGCTAGCCAATAATATAAAAGATGATACCAAAAGATTTTTTCAGATATATAACAAGGAAAAGAGAGATGAGAGTGGATACTGGACCACTGGAAAATGATGCTGGAGAGGTAGTAATGGAGTAATGGAAAAAGAAACGACGGAAGAACTTTGAGAGTGTCAGAGGGCAGATGTGAGAGTAGGTGCTATTGCTTAGGAGAAGGTGCTTGGGAAGCTGAAAGGTCTGAAGTCACCTGGACCAGATAGACTACATCCCAGGGTTCCGAAAGTCGGAGCTGAAGAGATTGTGAAGGCATTAGTAGTGTTCTTCTTACTTGCATGTCAGAGACTCATTTAATCTTCTCCCATGACACATGATCACTCTCCCCCTACCGACCCACTGAACCTCACAAGAGAAAGCTCTAAAATATCACAGAATAAGAATCTGACCTGATATTTTCCATACCTCACCTGGGTCCTGTATCACAATCACAGCAGCCGGAGATGTCTTTGCTTTGTTTAAGAAGACATATGGCAGTGTTATTTTTGATCTGTCAGTTAAATTTGAAGAAACCTGGAGATCATTTATTCAACATTTTCATATGAGTTAGGCTGACCTTTCCCAAACCTGATTCTTGCTATCTAATTTGGATATAGACAGTAGGTGCAGGAGTAGGCCATTTGGCCCTTCTAGCCAGCACCGCCATTCACTGTGATCATGGCTGATCATACACAATCAGTACCCTGTTCCTGCCCTCTCCCCATATCCCTTGACCCTGCTATCTATAAGAGCTCTGTCTAACTCTCTCTTGAATGCATCCAGAGACTTGGCCTCCACTGCCTTCTGGGGCAGAGCATTCCACATATCCACCACTCTCTGGGTGAAAAAGTTTTTCCGCATCTCTGTTCTAAATGGCCTACCCCTTATTCTTAAACTGTGGCCTCTAGTTCTGGACTCACCCATCAGCGGGAACATGCTTCCTGCCTCCAGTGTGTCCAATCCCTTAATATTCTTATATGTTTCAATCAGATCCCCTCTCATCCTTCTAAATTCCAGTGTATACAAGCCCAGTCGCTCCAATCTTTCAACATATGACACTCCCGCCATTCCGGGAATTAACCTTGTGAACCTACGCTGCACTCCCTCAATAGCAAGAATGTCCTTCCTCAAACTTGGAGACCAAAACTGCACACAATACGCCAGGTGGGGTCTCACCAGGGCCCTGTACAGCTGCAGAAGGACCTCTTTACTCCTATACTCAATTCCTCTTATTATAAAAGCCAACATGCCATTAGCTTTCTTCACTGCCTGCTGTACCTGCATGCTTGCTTTCATTGACCGATGTGATGGATAGAGGTGCGGAGTTATTGACACTACTGTGTATATTTGATATATTATATTAGCCCATGATGGTTAGGTTTTTTTAAAGTTTTTTTCCCCTTTTTTTGGTGGGGGGGGGGTTTCCATTTTTTGTAACTTTCTATGAGTTTGGGAGGCTACCATGTATGGATTATTAATTGTTTGTATTTGTACTTTAACCTATCAATTATGCACTCTCAAGCTCTCTGTATTTGATGTTTTCTTACTATGATTATTTGAAAATTAATAAAAAGATTTAAAAAGAAGACATATGGTGTGTTGGTCTTCTTTAGCCAGGGGATTGAGTTCAAGAGCCACAGCTCTATAAAACTCTAGTTACACCACACTTGGAATATTGTGGTCAATTCTGGTTGCCTCATAGAAAGGATGTGGAAGCTTAAGAGAGGGTGCAGAGGAGATTCACCAGGATGCTGCTTGGATTAGAAAGCATACCTTATGAGGAAAGGTTGAACAAGCTAGGTCTTTTCTCTTTGGACTAAAAAAGGATAAGAAGCAACTTGTACAAGATGATAAGACCATAAAGCACAAGAGCATAATTAGGTCATTCAGCTCATCGAGTCTGCTCTGCTCCTATGATAAGAGGTGTAGATGCTTTTTCCCAGGAGTGAAATGGCTCATACAAGGGGTAAACACGAGGAAATCTGCAGATGCTGGAAATTCAAACAACACACACAAAATGCTGGTGGAACACAGCAGGCCAGGCAGCATCTATAGGGAGAAGCGCTGTCGACGTTTCGGGCCGAGACCCTTCGTCAGGACTAACTGAAAGGAAAGATAGTAAGAGATTTGAAAGTAGTGGGGAGAGGGGGAAATGCGAAATGATAGGAGAAGACCGGAGGGGGTGGGATGAAGCTACTAGCTGGAAAGGTGATTGGCGAAAGTGATACAGAGCTGGAGAAGGGAAAGGATCCTGGGACGGGAGGCCTCGGGAGAAGGGGGGGTGGGGAAGCACCACAGGGAGATGGAAAACAGGTAAGAAGGGGAGGAGGGGCATTAACGGAAGTTAGAGAAGTCAATGTTCATGCCATCAGGTTGGAGGCTATCCAGCCAGTATATAAGGTGTTGTTCCTCCAACCTGAGTTTGGATTCATTTTGACAGTAGAGGAGGCCATGGATAGACATATCAGAATGGGAATGAGATGTGGAATTAATATGTGTGGCCACTGGGAGATCCTGCTTTCTCTGGCGGACTGAGCGTAGGTGTTCAGCGAAACAGTCTCCCAGTCTGCGTCGGGTCTCACCAATATATAAAAGGCCACACCAGGAGCACCGGACGCAGTATACCACACCAGCTGACTCACAGGTGAAGTGTCGCCTCACCTGGAAGGACTGTCTGGGGCCCTGAATGGTGGTGAGGGAGGAAGTGTAAGGGCAGGTGTAGCACTTGTTCCGCTTACAAGGATAAGTGCCAGGAGGGAGATCGGTGGGAAGGGATGTGGGGTATGAGTGGACAAGGGAGTCGGGTAGGGAGCGATCCCTGCGGAAAGCAGAAGGGGGGGGGGAGGGAAAGATGTGCTTGGTAGTGGGATCCCGTTGGAGGTGGCAGAAGTTACGGAGAATTATACGTTGGACCTGGAGGCTGGTGGGGTGGTAGGTGAGGACAAGGGGAACCCTATCCCGAGTGGGGTGGCGGGCAGATGGGGTGAGGGCAGATGTGCAGGAAATGGGAGAGATGCGTTTGAGAGCAAAGTTGATGGTGGAAGAAGGGAAGCCCCTTTGTTTAAAAAAGGAAGACATCTCCTTCATCCTGGAATGAAAAGCCTCGTCCTGGAGACGGAGGAATTGTGAGAAGGGGATAGCCTTTTTGCAAGAGACAGGGTGGGAAGAGGAATAGTCCAGGTAGCTGTGAGAGTCTGTAGGCTTATAGTAGATATCAGTAGATAGGCCGTCTCCAGAGATGGAGACAGAAAGATCAAGAAAGGGGAGGGAGGTGTTGGAAATGGACCAGGTAAATTTGAGGGCAGGGTGAAAGTTGGAGGCAAAGTTAATGAAATCGACGAGCTCAGCATGCGTGCAGGAGGCAGCGCCAATGCAGTTGTCGATGTAGCAAAGGAAAAGAGTGGGATGGATACCTGTATAGACTTGGAACATGGACTGTTCCACAAAGCCAACAAAAAGGCAGGCATAACTGGTACTCATACGGGTGCCCATGGCTACACCCTTGGTTTGGAGGAAGTGGGAGGAGCCAAAGGAGAAATTATTGAGAGTAAGAACTAATTCCGCTAGACGGAGGAGAGTGGTGGTAGAGGGGAATTGGTTAGGTCTGGAATCCAAAAAGATGCGAAGAGCTTCGAGACCATCCGGGTGGGGGATGGAAGTGTATAGGGACTGGACGTCCATGGTGAAAATAAGGCGGTGGGAGCCAGGGAACTTAAAATCATTGAAAAAATTCAAAGCATGAGAAGTGTCATGAACATAGGTGGGAAGAGATTGAACAAGGAGGGATAAGACAGTGTCAAGGTATGCAGAAATGAGTTCGGTGGGGCAGGAGCAAGCTGAGACAATAGGTCTACCTGGACAGCCAGGTTTGTGGATCTTGGGTAGGAGGTAGAAACGGGAAGTGTAGGGTATGGGAACTGTGAGGTTGGTGGCAGTGGATGGGAGATCCCCAGAGCTGATAACGTTGGTGATGGTATAGGAGACAATGGTATGGTGCTCCTTAGTGGGGTCATGATCAAGGGGTAAATAAGAGGAGGTATCAGAGAGTTGTCGTTGTGCCTCGGCCAGGTAGAGGTCAGTACGCCAGACAACAACAGCTCCCCCCTTATCAGCAGGTTTTATAGTGAGGTTGGGATTGGTGTGGAGGGAGCGGAGAGCAGAGCGTTCGGAAGGAGTTAGGTTGGAATTGGAACAGGGTGCAGTGAAGTCGAGACGGTTGATGTCCCGTTCATACAAGGGGTCATAGTCTTAAGGTGATCAGAGTAAAGTAATCTGGGGGGAATGTAAGTAGTTTTACACATAGTGGTGAGTGTGTGGGTCACGCTGCCAGGGTTGTAGAATGCCATGGTAGAAGCAAATACATTGGGGACATCTAACAGTTTCTTAGAGAGACACATGGATGAAAGAAAATGAAGGGCACAGTGGGAAGGAACAGTTAGACTGATCTTAAAGTAAGTTAAAAGGTCAGCACAACATTGTGGGCTGAAGGGTCTGTACTGTACTGCACTGTTCTGTGCTTACCTAGATACTATCAGTTTCACTATTGCTTAACCCTTTCTTGAATTAGTCCCAGGTATGGAGGCATCTTACACCATGATACATACAAGTTGCTGCATCTGGTTATCAGGATTCATTCACCAACATTTGGCCAGAAGGATTTAACCTCCCAAGTCCTGTCAGCAGGCAACAATTAGAGGAAGGGGCAGTCAGTGCACTTTAGTGCTTGGTTGCTGGCAATGAGGCTCTGTGCAAAGTAGAACGTTACAATGCTCCAAACCACAGGGTGGGCTGAGATCAAACCAACACAGGTCTGTCACAGCAGATGGTGGCACAGTCATGGGACCTCGCATGTCAAAAGTGGCAGGTGCCAAAATAATTAAACCAAACTGTTTGTTGTTTGTATGAAACACTGGAAACTATGAAATGAGGTAATGTCCACACTGAAAATTGTCTCCACAAAATCTTCTCCCATATCTCATGGACACTCTCCTCAGTCACAGACTGCACCCAACCACTGAACCTCATCATGCATCCACAAACATGAACCACCCCCTGAATCTCTCCCATTCCCCACAGATGTTCTCTCCAATCATAGTCTGTAATCATTGTGCGCTATTCTGGTCACCTGCCTACAGAAAAGCTATAAATAAGATTGAAAGAATGCAGAGAAAATTTACAAGGATGTTGCTGGGACTTGAGGACCTGAGTTATAAGGAAAGGTTGAATAGGTTAAGACCTTATTCTAGGAAAATGAGGGGAAATTTGATTGAGGTATGCAATTCCCACCACAGTGACTGTGACCGTGTGGGTTTCCTCAGGGTGCTCCAGTTCCCTCCCACGGTTCAAAGATGTAACAGTTGGTAGGTTAATTGGTCATTGTAACTTGTTCTGTGATTAAGCTAGGATTAAATCAGGGGTTGCTAGGTAGCACAGATTGAAGGGAAGGAAGGGCCTATTCTGCACTGTATCTCAATAAATAAATAAAATTCGTGTATAGATAGGGTAAATGCAAGCAGGCTTTTTCCACTGAGGTTGGGCAAGGCTAGAACTAGGGTTCATGGGTTAAGGGTGAAAGGTGAAATATTTAAGGGGAAACTGATGGGGAACTTCTTCACTCAGCGGGTGATGCTAGTGTGGAATGAGTTGCCAGAATGGGTTCAATGCAACATTTAAGAGAAGCTTGGATAAGTACATGGATGGGAGGGGGTATGGATGGCTACGGTCCAGGTGTGGGTCGACAGAACCAGGCAGAATAACAGTTCAGCATGGATGGACTTAAGGGTCTGGTTCTGTATTACAGTGTCTGATCACTCAATTTCCTCACACATGCCATAGACACCGTCCCGAGTCAGAAACTCCAACTACCTACTAAATCTCCTCTTGGACCTCATGGACTCTACCCACCAACAGCCCACATACATTCTTTCATGTCATAGACTCCATCCAGCCACTAAATTTCCTCACAAGCCCAAAGAACACTCTCCCCTATAATGAATTCTGTCCACTCATTGAATCTCCACAAACCATGGATATTCTCTTGAATACAGGCAGCAACCATCCATTAAATCTCCTCCCCAAGGACACTGTCCGCCATCACAAGGTCCACCAAGAAACTGCATCCAGAGTCCCTTGGAGTGGAGTCTGCGCTACAACCTTTTCACACAAACATCTATTTAAAAGATTAGATTTACTTGTCACATTTATATAGAAACATGCAGTAAAATGCATCATTTGCATCAACGACCAACAGAGTCTGAAGATAAGCTGCCCGTAAGTATTGCCATGGTTCTAGCATCAACATAGCATACCCACAACTCACTAACTTTAACCTGTACGTCTTTGGAATGTCGGAGGAAACCGGAGCATCCGGAAGAAACCCATGCGTTCACAGGGAGAAGTTACACACTCCTTACAGACAGTGGCGGGAATTGAACCACGATTACCATTGCAACTGTAAAGCATCATGCTAATTGTTATGCTACCATGCCGCTTAAGGCATCTGTTCAGCTTTAATCTTATAAATGGTGGGTAAGCAAGTGGAAGAAAGGAATAGTTGCAGAGGCTGGGACAAATATGATATCAAAGGTTGCTAGTGGGTGTAAAGGTCATGGTTATAAAATTAGAATTATTAGTGGGCAGAAAGGTCAAGAAAAGTGAATGTGTGTGAACAGAACCTGCCAGCCATCAGTCAAACAGCACTAAACTGTACTTCTCAAATCAGGCTCAGTGGCTAACTAAAAGGAGTTTGCAATGCCAAATATTAGTGCAATTTGCAAATTGAAGGAAAAGCTTTTGGATGACAGCCAAAATATTGGTTTAAACTGGCACCTGCTGACCATGACAACAGGGATTTCGAGGAAAGTCAGCACGAGGAGCTTGGCTCAGGGCTCCCAGCCCAACCTGTATTGAATTGGGACTTAAGTGGAAGTTGGGAGTCAACTCTGCCCTCAGTTCTTATCAGCTACAGAATCAACCTTGTCCAAGAATTGCTTAGTGTTATCATTTCAGAGGATCTGTCCTGGGTCCAGCACCTAGGTGTCATTACATAGAAAGCACAGCAGCACCTCTATTTTCTTAGCAGTTTGCAAAGATTCTGCATGTCCCCTAAAACGTAGATAAACTTCCATAGATGTGTGGTGGAGAATATATTGAATGGTTGCATCATGGCCTGTTATGGAATACACCAAGGCCCTTGAATGGAAAAGCCTACATAAAGTAGTGGATACAGCCCAGATCATCACAGGTAAAGCCCTCCCCACAAATGAGACATCTACATGGACCCCTGTTGCAGGAAAGCAGCATCCATCATCAGGGACCCCCATCGTCCAGGCCATGCTCCCTTCTCAGGAAGAAGGTACAGGAGCCCCAAGACCCACAGAATCATTTTCAGGTTCAGGAACAATTATTACCTCTCAACCATCTGGCTCTTAAATAGATAACTTCACTTAAATTCACTCATTCTGCCACTGAACTGTTCCCACAACCTATGGACTTACTTTCAAGTTCTCCTCATCTTACGTTCTCAATATTTATTATTTATTTATTTATCATTATTATTTTGCTTGTTTTTTCATTTCTTTGTATTACTGTGAATGTCCACAAGAAAATGAATCTCAGGGTTGTATAAAGTGACATATATGTGCTTTGATAATAAATTTACTTTGAACCTTGTCATGGTGGCGAGGCTTGTGAGTTCCTGACAGTGAGGTCATCTGGAGTTTAGCGATCAGGCACTTAGTTCCTGGTAGGTTCACCCATGACAGTAAGGTCAAGGGGGAGTTTCCAGACAAAGAGTGATCCAACCAAGACCTCAACAGAGGAGCTGGGAGAAGATGACAACACATCACAATGGTAGTGAAGGTGGAAGAAGGATGTAGCAGTGAAGGATTCCCAGTCATCCTGCATACAATGCCACTGCACCCTGACCTATCAAGGGCTGTGGTGGTTGCCCATACATCAGCCTCCCCACATTAAACAAAGTCACACATAGGCATTTTCAATTTAGGGAATAACCCCTTGAGAGAAAATCATACTTGACTCAAGTGATCACATTACCACTACAGAATCAATGAATGGCCACAGCAAGAAAGGGGGTCATTCAGCCCCTCTAATCTATGCATCGTTAGTATAATCCACCTGGATCCAACTCATCACCCTTCAAATGCTTTCCTTTCAGATCCCATTACAATACCACAAGATAAAAGAGATAAAGTTAGCTTTATTTGTCAAATCTCAGTTGAGTGAACTCAGCCTTTTCTCCTTGGAGCTATGGAGGATGAGAGGTGACCTGATAAAGGTGTATAAGATTATGAGAGGCATCGATTGTGTGGATAGTCAGAGGCTTTTTCCCAGGGCTGAAATGGCTAACACGAGAGGGCACAGTTCTAAGGTGCTTAGAAGCAGGTACAGAGGAGATGTCAGGAGTAAGTTCATTACACAGACAGTGGTGAGTGCGTGGAATGGGCTGCTGGCGATGGTGGTGGCAGCGGAAACGATAGGGTCTTTTAAAAGTCTCCTGGATAGATACTTAGAAAAATAGAGGGCTATGGGTAATCCTAGGTAATCTCTAAAATAAATACATGTTCGGCACAACATTGTGGGCTGATGGGCCTGTATTGTGCTGTAAGTTTTCTATGTTCCTATGCCTATCAATACATAGAAACATTCAGTGAAATGCACCATTTGTGTCAATGACCAACACAATCCAGGGATTTGGAGAGGGAATCGTGCAAATATCACCATGTTTCTGGCACCAACATAGCATGCTCACAACTCATTAACTCTAACTCATACATCTTTGGAATGTGGAAGGAAACCAGAACACCCAGTGGAAACCCACACGGTCACAGGGAGAATGTACAAATACATGGGATCCTGGAAGGGACTGCAAGAGCAAGAAAGTCAGGATGAAGCTTTCTAAACACTGGTTTGGCCATAGTTGGAGTATTTGGTCTGGTGCTGGCGCCAGAGTTGAGGAAAGATGTAAAGGTTTTCGAGAAGGTGCAGAAGAGATTTATCAAAATAATTCCTGGGACTTTTGTGTTATGCTGATAGACTGAAGAAGGAATCTGATGGAGGTGCTGAAAACCTTAAAGCAGGTGGATGGAAAACTCTTCCCATTGGTGAAGAACTAGGGACATAAAATGATGATGATGAAAAGTAATATGAGAATGTTTTCACACAGTGGGGTATCAGAGGGGAGGAGTGCAGAGGATCAGTCTGGCTTTCTTGCTCTTGCAGTCTCCACCAGGATCCCAAGTGCTTTTGCAAACACTTCTGAACTTGCTCAGCCACTTTCAACGAATCATTCACATAGACCCCCTAGATGTCTCGTTCCTTATACCCCTTTTAGGATTGTGTTGCTTCATGGTGTGTTCCTTATTAGAGGATCAGAGGTGAAGAGGGTCAGTAACTTTAAATTCCTTGCCGTTATTGTATCAAAGGATCAAAGCAAGTAAGTGCCATCACAAAGAAGACATGACAGTCCCTCTACTTTCTTAGAAGTTTGCATAGATTTGGTATATCACCTCCAACTTCAACAAATTTATTTAAGTACACAGTGGTGACTGTCCTAACTGGTTGCATCATGGCCTGTAACGGAAAAGCCAATGTCCAGAAACAGAAAAGTCTGCAGACAGTGGTGGATGCAGCCCATTCCATCACAGAAAAAGCCCTCCCCACCATTAGGTGCATTTTCAAGGAGTGGTGCCACAAGAAAGAAACATCCACCATCCAGACCAAGCCTTCTTCTTGCTGCTGCCTTCAGGAAGGAGGTACTGAAGCCTTAGGTTATACAGTAACATGCTCAGGAGCAGTTATTGCACTACAACCATCAGCTCCTGAACTGGTGTGGATAACATCCCTCACCACAACTCTAAACTGATTCCACAATCTACAGACTCACTTCCAAGGACTTTTTAAAACCCATGTTCTCAGTATACAGTGCCTTGAAAAAGTATTCAGCCCCCACAACTATTTTCACATGTTACTGTCTCATTTTCTAAATTTCAAATGTATTGAAGTTAGATTTTTGAGCTAATCTACAAAACATTGGGCGTCATGTCAAATCAAACTAAATTCTAAAACCTGTCAACAATTTACAAAAAATTAAAAACCGAAATTATGAGGTTGAAAAAGTAATTACTTTTGTAATTACTTTGCAATTACTACGCTAACTTTCCTCAGGTGCATTGTAGTGTATTACCACCAAATCACCAAATTTGTTGATGTAGAAAATTGGAGGATAACCTGTTTCCAATGAATTCATAAGAATAAATACCCCTTCTAGAAACATAGAAAACCTACAGCACAGTACAGGCCCTCCGGCCCACAAAGTTGTGCTGAACATGTCCCTACTTTAGAAATTACTAGGCTTACCCATAGCCCTCTATTTTTCTAAGCTCCATGTACCTATGTAAAAGACTCTTAAAAGACCCTATCATATCCACCTCCACCACCATTGCTGGCAGCCCATTCCACGTAGTCACCACTCTCTGAGTAAAAAACTACCTCTGACATCTCCTCTGTACCTGCTCCCCAGCACCTTAAACCTGTGTCCTCTTGTGGCAACCATTTCAGCCCTGGGAAAAGGCCTCTGACTATCTATACGATCAATGCCTCTCATCATCTTATATGCCTCTATCAGGTCACCTCTCATCCTCTGTCACTCCAAGGAGAAAAGACTGAGTTCACTCAACCTATTCTCATAAGGCATGCTCCCCAATCATTGTAAATCCTTTCTATGGCTTCCACATCCTTCCTGTAGTGAGGCGACCAGAACTGAGCACAGTACTCCAAGTGGAGTCTGACCAGGATCCCATATAGCTGCAACATTACCTCACGACT
The DNA here is from genome assembly GCF_048418815.1 of Hemitrygon akajei. NCBI lineage: Eukaryota > Metazoa > Chordata > Chondrichthyes > Myliobatiformes > Dasyatidae > Hemitrygon > Hemitrygon akajei. The sequence continues at coordinate 103,330,877 of NC_133129.1, read as the reverse complement.
CCTAAATTCAATTCCACGATTGATGAAGGCCAATACATCGCACGCCTTCTTAACCACAGAGTAAACTTGTGCAGCTGCTTTGAGCATCCTATGGACTCGTACCCCAAGATCCCTCTGATCCTCCACACCGCCAAGAGTCTTACCATTAATACTATATTCTGCCATCATACTTGATCTATCAAAATGAACCACTTCACACTTATCTGGGTTGAACTCCATCTGCCACTTCTCAGCCCAGTTTTGCATCCTATCAATGTCCCGCTGTAACCTTTGACAGCCCTCCACACTATCCACAACACCTCCAACCTTTGTGTCATCAGCAAACTTACTAACCCATCCCTCCACTTCCTCATCCAGGTCATTTATAAAAATCACGAAGAATAAGTGTTGTAATGTGAGTATTATTAAAAGTAAGATAATACTAGTCGAGAAGCTGTTGGTAGCAGGAGGTGGGATCCAGGGTTGGTGGGGTCTTTACTTCTGCTCTTTTTACTCCCAGTATGCATTGTATATAGTTCCTCCACCCATGCCGCACGAGGTACCTGGAAGCCTCTGATTTGTAAATATCATTTGCCGTCCCAGATAAAGATGCTCTTTTGGCCATCAAGTTGTCGAGTGGTCTTTTTGTAAAGTAGAAGTTACCACAGTAAGGGTCCCAGAACAGATCCCTGAGGCACACCACTGGTGACCGACTTCCATGCAAAATATGACCCGTCTACAACCACTCTTTACCCTCTGTGGGCAAGCCATTTCTGGATCCACAAAGCAACATCCCCTTGTATCCCATGCCTCCTTACTTTCTCAATAAGCCTTGCATGGGGTACCTTATCAAGTGCCTTGCTGAAATCCATATACACGACATCTACTGCTCTACCATCATCAATGTGTTTAGTCACTTCCTCAAAAAATTCTCTGTATGGTCCAACAGTCTGGTAGATTTTCAACAGGCTAAACCAAAATGAAGACAAAAGAGCATTCAAAACAATCCAGGGGAATGATAATAGAAAAGAACAAATCTGGGGAAGGGTACAAGACCATCTCAAAGGCACTGAACGTACCTCAGAGCTCAGTGCAGTTCATCATGAAACTACGACCATACTGCCCAGGCCTGGCTGCCTCTCTAAACGTAGTCACTACAGAAGAATGACACTTGTAAGAGAGGCTACTGTGATACCAACAGTCACTCTGGGTGAGCTGCAGAAGTCAGTGGCTCCATAATCTCTAAGGACTTGCACAAAAAGAGATTTATACAAGAGTGGCAAGAAAGAGGCCTGAGCTAAAAAAAAAAGCATACCCTTGCTCGTAAAGACTTTGAAGATTGTCACTTAGAGGATACTGTAAAGATATGGAGAAAAGTGCTGTGGTCAGATGAAACTAAATGGATCTTTTTGGCCTCAACACTAAGCGGTACGTGTGACGTAAATCTAATATTGCGTATTGGCCAGGTTAACACTACCCCTATCCCTCTGGTGGAGGTAGCATCATGCTATGGGGATGCTTTTCAGCAGTAGGGACTGGAAATCGGGTCAGGATGGATGGGAAGATGAATGCTGCTAAATACAGAGAAATCCTGATTAAAAACCTGCTGGCCTTTGCCAGAAAGCTTAAACTGGGGAGGAAGTTCATCTTTCAGTAGGGCAATGACCCAAAGCACACTGTCAGAGGAATCATAGAGTGGCTTGAAATGAAGAAAATTGATGTCCTTGAGTCGCCCAGTCAGAGTCCTGATCTTAACCTGATCGAACATCTCCGGCAAGACCTCTGCTCCACGGTCCACTGCCGCTCCTCAACTAACCTGGCACAGCTTGAGCAATTTTACAAGGAGGAATAGGTGAATATTGCTGTGCAAAGCGAATAGAGACATCCAAAAAGACTACTGGCTGTAATAGTTGTGAGAGGTGGTTTAACTAAGTACAGAGCTAACATTTCAGTTTTTGAATTTTTAGTTTTTCACGCTTTACAATTTTCCTTGTTTTTTCAGATTCAGATTCAGATTCAGTTTATTGTCATTTAGAAACCCAAATGCAATGCAGTTAAGAAATGAGACAACATTTCTCCAGAATGATATCTCAAAAGCATATGACAAAACAGACTACATTAGAAAATCCACATAACGTTTGGCAATCCCCAATCCAGAGTCCGGAGAGGCTACTGTGTATTAATATCGCGCTACCGTCTTAGCGCGTTCCCCGGAAAGGAGCTCCAAATCCACCAGACAAACAAGACCAAAAACTAAAGCTACAAGACCCGCACAAAACCACATAGTTACAACATATAGTTACAACAGTGCAAACAATAGCATAATTGATTAAAAAAAACAGACTATGGGCACAGTAAAAATAGTCCAAAGATGTTAAAGGACTATAAGTTCAAAAAAAATCACCACACAGTTTCCACAAGTCCCCAGGGTCCCTACAGACTCGCCATCCCACGCCGGTGGCAGAAGGGAATACCCCCGCTATGGACTTCCATGGCGCCGCCCAACTCAGCCTTGCAGACGCAGCAGACAATGAAGCTCCGTCGAAACCTGCCTCGCAGACGCAACGCTCACCGAAAGCGACCTGACCGCAGCAGACTCCGAGTCCGTTGAACCTCTGAACCGATGACCGTCCCCTCCAGCACAGCTCCTCCGAGCACCATCCTCTGCCGAGCGTATTAAGACGCCCCCGCCAACGGCCATCGGCAACGTGACAGGGGGCCTGTTCTTCCCAGCAGAGTCCCGGACCTCACAGCAGCAGCAGCAACGAAGAAGGTCTTCCTGGAGATTTCCCGATGTTCCTCCGTGCTCCCACGTCCGTTTTCAATCGATTATGATTGTGTACGGCACCCCACTTCACAAATAACAGATAATCAGCTCCGGAGTGGCCGCTGCAAGCTGCGTCGCGCCACCATCTTGGAAATTCGATCAATTTTTGGGGTCTACTATAAAAAACGGAGCATGTGACCAACAAATAAAAATTTCAATTAAAAATTAATCAAAATTCCTGTTTGTAATACTCATTTATGTGTACAAAGGATTTAGGGGCTGAATACTTTTAAAAGGCACTGCATATCTATGTGCACAATTTGTCGTCTTTCACACATTGGCTTTTCAAAGGTCCTGATGAAGGGTCTTGGCCTGAAACATCAACTGTTTATTCCCCTCCATAGATGCTGCCTGGCCTGCTGAGTTCCTCCATTGTTTTGTGTGCGGGTAAATTGTCTGCTGTACTTCTAACAACCAATCCATCAGTGGCTCAGAGCAACTTCAGTGTTGATGTTGTGAAAAGCATAGGAGAAATGGAGTAACAGCCAAGATATACCATGACACATCAGTCAGCTCTGGTGTGAAATGGTATCCAGCCATCTGTCCTCACCCACAACTCTCTGCTGCAGACCCAGCACTGACCAAGCCATCCTAATATCCTTTCATGCCCTATGCATTGGGCAAGGGAAGAAAAACATCATCCCACAACAAAATCTGGATGCAGGGGAACTCATATCTGTCAATGCACCTTGAAAGAGTCCAATTCCATGCCACATCTCCACATCTTAGCACATGGAATGCTAATTAAACACAAAGGTTATACGCACAGTCAGCATAGCCATCTGCTTAGATTGACAGATCCTTCTAAACACCGTCTCCTGCTCATGGCATCTCTCCACCTGCCCCATCAAAGCCTTAGTGTACCTTTAAAATATGCACTGTCAACTCACTGTCCAGTTTCTAATGCAGCCATGTCATTTAAAATAGACATAAGTGTCATCACACATTCTTCAAATGCAAGCAATGCACAGCAATACCAGCAAATTGCAGAATAGTTTTTAATAGTCTCAGATTGTTTTATAACTATCATGACATACTCTCTATTGGGCATTGCAAACAAACAGGAAAAGGAAGAAACATCACTGAAAATGCCAGCGTAAGGGATGGTTCAAATCAGTAGAGTTACATCACTGCGTTGAGCTGAGACCTGAGAGTGAGTTCATTGAATGGATTGGCCAAATAACATCATAACTGCGATGTCAGTTGTTTGTATTCAACCTCATCAAACACTTTTCGCTTTCCTCCCTTTGTGCTTCCCTATCCAGGAAGTGTTTGTTGGGAAACAAATCTATCCTACACTGTACCTGTCCTGTGGGTGTGTGACACGACAGCATGGAGAGAACTTTACCCTCTACTATCTGTCTAACTTGTCCTGCCCTGAGTGTGCGATCGGACAGTGCAGAGGGAGTTTATCCTCTGTCTAACTTTTGCAGTCCTGCCCTGTATGTATGATCAGACAGTACGGAGATGTTTTTACCCTCTGACTAACTTATACAGTCTTGCCCTGGGTATGTGATCAGATAGTGCATTTTGTATGTGTGTTACTCTGGATTTTTAGCATCTGCAGAATCTCTCTGTTTACCCTCTGTCAAATTTGCACAGTTGCCGCCCTGGAAGTGTGTGTGAGGAGACAGTGGAGGTATGTAACCTGCACTAGACTGGGTAGCAAAGTGGATCCAGGACACCAAATGCCAGAGAATGTTTGTACATGAATTATTTATAACTAAATTTGGTTGATTTATTGCTGAGGTGACCTGAATGCAACCTATCAATTCCATGAAGAGAAATTGTTAATTATGCATAATTACAGACTCAATAAATATCAATAAATAAATATTGACCATCTTTGATGTGATTCACTCTCATTTGTTTTAGGATTTTCTGAACTTTAGTCCCAGAGCTGCTGCTGATGCTCTGGCATGTAACTAAAAGCCTGGGAACATTAAAGATACAATGGTCAGGTTGTTCAGGTGATGGGAGCAGAGAGAAAGAGAGGATAGGGCACAGCACAAAGTATGAATTAATGGTTAAATCAGCTACAGATATGGAATAGAGAGAGAGAAACAAGTGCAACAGACAGAAAAAAAATTATAATAAAATACAAATTTTTTCCTCAAGATCCGTGACATTTAAAATTAACCATGTGATTCTTCACCAACAGAATTATCTTTTCAGTGCCAGAGGTCATCAGCTGCAATACACCATTAAGTGAGCAGGGACTCTGGCTAAGTTTACCTACATTCACTTTCTCAGGTTTACCTGCATTTACTTTGCGAATGGCACATTGTTAAAAATGCTTTACGTTGTGACAGGTCACGTGTTATGTGAAATCAACAGAACTCAGGAAACAATACATAAATTTTCCAGAATAGAACAAAGAACAGTACAGTATAGTACAGACCCTTTGTCCCACAAAGTTTTTCCAACCATCTAACCTAATTCTTCCCTCCCATATGGCCTTCCATTTCTCTTTCATCTGTGTGCCTATCTAAGTCTCTTAGATGTCTCTAATGTATCTGGCTCTGCCACCACCCTTGGCTGTGTTTTCTATGCACTGCCACTCTCTGTGTAAAAAACCTACATCCCCCCTATACTTTCCTCCCATCACTTTAAAATTATGTCCCCTTGTATTTGTCTCATTTCCACCCCAATAGACCTTGGCAGAAATCACTGTGGCATTTATCAATCAGTAATACCAACACAATTAACAAGAAACTTTAAATTTGGAGCCAATTATTTTAATGTTAACAGTCCCCAACCAGTATTTGGGTGCCACGGTAGCATACCAGTTAGCACGACACTATTACAGTCAGGGCATCAGGAACTGAGGGTTCAATTCCAATGTCATCCTGTCCGTGTAATGCCTGTGTTTTCTCCGGGTGTTCCAGATTCTTCCCACAGCTGGTAGGTGAATTGATCATTGCAAATAGTCCTGTGATTAGGTTAGACTTGAATCAGGGAATCCTGGGCAGCGCGGCTCGGAGGGCCAGAAAGGTCTACTCTGCGCCGTAACTATAAGTAAATAAATAAATAAATACATAAACCTTCACCAAGGATCCATCGTTATATGTCAACTCATTCACTTGTTCCATTGAAGCCTTCAGGAGTTAGAAGGAATTATTTCCAAAATTGGAAGTGGGAGTTTAGGAAATGGAGAGCTCTACTAACAAAGCTATAACTGTTAGCCATGGTCATTGGATTATCATCCCTCTCACTACTGTCTCATTTGAACAAGGACTCCAGAAGCTTGATTCTGAACCAACACGCTCTACAAGTGCTGCACCATGGGAGATTAAAGATTAGCTTTATTTGTCACATGTACCTCAAAACATACTGCGACGTATCATTTGTGTCAATGACTAACACAGTCTTAGGATGTGCTGGGGGCAAGTGTCGTCACGTTTCTAGTGTCGATATAGCATACTCACAACTTACTAACCCTAACCTGTATGAAGGAAAGGATCAGTCATGATTGAATGGCAGAGCAGACTTGATGAGCCAAATGGCCTAACTCTACTCCTGTGGTCTTTGGAATGTGGGAAGAAAGAGAAGTACCCCAAGGAAACCCACACAGTCACCATAAAAATATGCAAACTCCTTATGGACAGTGCAAAATTGAACCCCGACCATCTGATTGCTGGCACTGTAAACATGACACTAACTGCTGTGCTGCCATGCCTCCTGTACTCCGGAAACACTGCACTGCAGGAGGGGCAGTGCTGAGGGATCACCACACCATAGGAGGACATTATACAGAGAGTTCCTGCTTTATATAAGGGTTCAGTTACTGAGAACTATCCTTAAGTCAACTTCTCCAGAGTCCTGACGAAGGGTCTCGGCCCGAAACGTCAACAGCGCTTCTCCTTATAGATGCTGCCTGGCCTGCTGCGTTCCACCAGCATTTTGTGTGTGTTGCTTGAATTTCCAGCATCTGCAGATTTCCTCATGTTCTCCAGAGATATCCATTTTCTATAGCAAATCATTTCGTATAGCATCAAAATCAGGTTTAATATCACCAGCATATGTTGTGAAATCTGTCGTTTCCACGTGCTGTAACACTTTCATTTCAATAAATTATCACCCTAACACTACCGATACATATACTGCATATAATCGTTAATGAATGCCATGAAACCTTACTCAGATTTCTGTAAGCCAGCTCATCTGTAACCTGAGGATCCTGGTATTGTCCTGGGATCAGAATCAGAATCAGGTTTACTATCACTGGCATATGTCATGAAATTTGTTAACTTTATGTTAGGAATACATTGGAATACATGATAAATAAATATAGAGAAAAAATGAATTACTTTAAGTATATATATGTGTCTACTAAAAAGTTAAAATAAGTAGTGCAAAAACACAAATAAAAAAGTAGTGAGGTGGTGTTCATGGGTTCAATGTCCATTTAGGAATCGAATGGCAGAGGGAAAGAACCTGTTCTTGAATCATTGAGTAGGTGCCTTCAGGCTTCTGTGTCTCCTTCCTGATGGTACCAATAAGAAGAGGGCACATCCTGGGTGCTGAGGGCCATTAATGATGGACACTGCCTTCCCAAGGCTCTGCTCCTTGAAGATGTCTTGGGCAGAGGCTGGTACCCGTGATGGAGATGACTAATTTTACTGGTGAAGAACTGCACCACTGAGGGTGTATTGCACTTCCAGTCTTTGGATGACATGTTAAACCCAGGCTCAGTCTCCCATCTGAAGGTAAAATAAAATTTCATGGCTATTGATTGTGAGACTGAGAATCAACCTCACCCCACCCTCCAACACAGAATGACTCTGCCATTTCTACTACAACAACTGCTTTGACTGGCTGTAGTCACTGTCCAGCATAACTGTATTATAGGACACCCAACATGGATGTCCGCATTTTGCTTGTTTAATTGATTTGCCCCCTATTTCAGATTTGTTCCTTCCAGTGATTAATGATCAATTGAGTGGGATTTATCATTTGTAGATAGGTCGCTATGGGAAGTTACGTTGTGTTTTTATAGATCTTCTGAAACCTCTCTAGCTCCAAATTAATCGGGTATATTTATTCTTCTATGTGATTGCATTGTTGATTAGCCTTGATTCAGTAGGTTCACTCAAACAGCCATTGGAACAGTGGCCATTACGGGACCAATTACAGAGGCCGAGACTGCAGCCTGAAGCCACGAGAGAAATCCAATTAATTAAATACAACAGGGATAAAAGATAATACCCCTTGGGAAATTCCTTCCATAAAACAGGAATAAAAGTGGCAGAGTCACTTTGGGAAATTTCTTCCATAAAACACAGATAGAAGTAACTGAGACCGTTTGGGAAATTCCTTCCATAAAACAGGGATCAAAGTAGCTGAAACCCTTTGAGAGATTACTTCTATAAAACTGGGATAAAAGTAGGTGAGACCCTTTGGGAATTTTCTCCCATGAAACAGGGATAAAAGTAGCTGGGACCCTTTGGGAAATTCCTTCCTGACTTATGGAGTCATAAAATTAAACAGCACAGAAACAGACCCTTCAGCCCACTATAACAATACCAAACATTTTATCCCATTTGTCTGCATGAGGATCATATCCTTCAATAGCTATTCTCACATATCTCACATACACAAGACTTCTTTTTCTTTTCAGTCTTGATGAAGGGTCTTTGCCCGAAATGTTGACTCTTTACTCTTTTCCATAGATGCTGCCTGGCATACTGAGCTCCTCCAGCATTTTGTGTGTGTTGCTAGTTAAATGTCTGCCTAAATGTGATGAATGTATCTGATTCCACCACCACCTCTGACAGTACGTTCCAGATACAACTAATCTCTCCTCCAAATGACCTTGGCCACCTTCAGATGTTGCCTTACTCAACACACGCATTGATGAAGGGACTCAGCCATAAACATCGACCGTTTATTCATTTCCATAGGTGCTGAGTTCCTCCAAGAATTTTGTGTAAGACACAGAATGTGCCATTTTCATTGTCCAGCCACAGGACCAAATGTCGACAACCCATCTCCCCCACTACTAGGAGGTGTCTCTCTCCTAGGAAGCCAAAGGAAGTGTTTGTACAGAATACTCAGTGGAAAAAGGAAATCTAGTCTAATTCACCAGAACTTGCCTCAGGAATAATTAAAATGCATATGTAGCCATTACAGTAATCTCAGCAATGTGTTCTTGGAAGTACCTACACATTGATGCTTGTATTCAAACTAAGGTAAGCAGGAACTGTGATGCATTTAATCAATTTGTTTTTAAATGGCAATTAATTTGCTTACACATCTTCAGAAAGACATTTGTCAGTGATAGGAATCAGCAGTGTTAGGTAGTGGTTGCTATGGAAACTTCACAAAGATTTCCCATACCAAATTTCCGGCTTCTTTACAGAACCCATGGCATTGCCTTCTTAAGAAATTATTACATAAAAAACATATTTCCTTGAATATATCCCAGTTACAATATATTACTGTTACTAAACCACTGGTAGAAGCCCTGAAAAGGCAAATTGAAAGGTATAATCTCTTCTCCTCACAGTCCAAACCATGTGGGTGCTATGACCAAGAGAGCACACCAATGCTTCTACTGCCTCAGAGGGCTGAGGAAATATGGCATGTCCCTGATGAAGGTCACCAATTTTTACAGATGCACCACAGAAAGCATCATATCTGGATATATTACAGCTTGGTAATGGAACTGCTCTGTCCTAGGCCACAAGAAACTGCAGAGAGTTGTGGATGCAGTTCAGTACTTTATACAAATCAGCTTCCTTTCCTCTGATTTCATCTACACGTCCTGCTGCTATTGTAAAGCTGCCAACATAATTCTTCTTCTTTAAATATACCTAATGTCTTGGCCTCTACATCTTTAAGCAAATAATAGGAATGGACCTTCCATATGCTAAAAGATGAATTCTCCATCTCTCAATCTACCTCATCGCGGCCCATGCAGATTGAAAAACCAAGATTTACCTACATGCAAATTGCACTTTCTCTATAATATTCTGTTTTTCTTTTAACACCTGAATGTAATTATAAACGGAATGATCTGTTTGGGTGGTGCAAAGGATTTTGACTGTCCTCAATACATGTGACAATAATAAGCCAATTACAACTCTACCATCTACTGTGACTGGGTCAATTTATAGTGGTCACTAATCCCATTTTTTTTCTCCCCATATTCCCAAGAACTCCCCCAGATTTACTATTCACCTGCAGTGGCCAATTAAGATGGCGTTTTGGCGTAACTTTTGCTTTCCTTTATTCTTTTTTCTCCCCCCCCCCCCTCCAAAATAATGCCTTTTTTTCAAAAGACATTTCCCAAGAAAGCATTGCATGCTAGAAATTCAGGATTGGAAGTCTTTGGGAAGTTACTGTGCTGAAAACTACCTACCACTACCCTTTATCCATTGTCAATAAATAATTTTCTGAAGGCATGTGAGCAAATTCAATTCCATGTAAAATCAAACTAACCCTGTCATACCCAAAATTCATTTCCAGCACGAGAAATAACCACTTTTATTCACTCAAAACTACCAGGCTTCATGAACCTCAGTTCACCCAGTCAGGCTTTTCATCATTAAGGGCCCTCACCATCCAGGACATGCCTTCTTTTCATTACTACCTTAAAAGAAGAGGCATAAGAAATTAAAGTCTCATACAATATTTTCGAACAGTTTTTCCCCTCCACCATCAGATTTCTGAATGGTCCACGAAGCCATGAACATTTTTTTTAATAATTCTTACAGTAGTGTATAGTAATTTTTGTGTATTGCACATATTGCACTGTACAGTTGCTTCAAAAAACACATTTCTTAACATATGTCATTGATAGTAAACATGATTCTGATTTTGTGGCTCCATCCACCACAGAAAGCAGGATCTCTCAGTAGTCACACATTTCAATTTCACTTCCCATTTCCATGCCGACATGTCAGTCCATGGTCAACTCTACTGCCAAGGTGAGGCCATATTCAGGTTGGAGGAGCAACACCTTATATTCCATCTGGGTAGCCTCCAACCTAGCATGAACATCAAATTCTCAAACTTCAGGTAATGGTCCCCTTCCCCTCACCTTCTCTATCCCCATTTCTGTTTCTTATTCTCACCTTATCTCCTTACATGCCCATCACCACCCTCTGGTGTTCCTCCACCTACCTTTTCTTCCATGGCCTTCTGTCTTTTCCTGTCAGATTCCTCCTTCTCCTTGATCCCTTTCACCAATCAACTTTCTAGCCCTTTACTTCACCCCATCCTCCTCTCCCTGTCTCATCTCAACTCTGACTTCTCCCCTTCCTTTCCAGACCTGATGAAGCACCTTGGCCCAAAACGTTGACTGCTTACTCTTTACCATAGATGCTGCATGACCTGCTGAATTCCTTCAGCATTCTGTGTGCGTGCGGGTCTGATTTTAAAAGGCAGCACAGTGGGACAGCAGGTAGTGCTGCTGTTGCTCAGCTGCAGTGACACAAGTTCAATCCTGACCTCTGGGGCTGTCCATGTGCAGTTTGCACATTCTCCCTAGGGTTTCTCCCAGGCTGCTTCGTTTTCATGCCATATCCCAAATATGTTCACTTACTGGGTTAATTGGCCACAGTAAGTTATACTTAGCATGTAGGTGAGGGGCAGAATTGTGGGTTGATGCTGTTGATGGGAATATGGGGAGAATAAAAATTGGGGTTAATGCAGGATTACTGTAAAGGATGGCTGATGGTTGGCACAAACAAGATGGACCAAAGGGACTGTGTTTTCCGGCCATCTGAACATAGTACATAGAACAATACAGCACAATACAGGCTCTTCAGCCCACAACGTTATGCTGACCTCTTAACCTGCTTAAGATTAATCCAACCCTTCCTTCCAGTAATGAGTCTATGACATTAGTTCTTTACTCAGACTGTGTTCTTTGCCCTTGCTGAGATCGGTAACCTCATGATTCCCTGGAGGTCCCTCTGGGCTTCCTCACCCGGGATCATTCCAGCTCACTAACTGCTGATCTTTTCCACGTGTCACTGCTTGCTGCCAAATTGAGGAATACACCCAACTGCACACACTAAGAGACAGAACTCTATGCGTGCCTGTTTACCCACAGGAAAAGGCAGAATGGAATTTGCCAATTGTTGGTCTTTCTGGAGTTCAGGCAATCATATCTTTATAGAATCTTCCCTGGCAACTTCCTCCCAGGGGTGCTTGGCTGTAACCCTGGAGGGTATCAGTCACTTCCTTGCACAAAGAACATGCCAAATCAAATCCAGAATCAGAGTCAGGTTTAAAATCACTGATAAGTGTTATGAAATTTGTTGTTTTGTAGCAGAAATCAGTGCAATACATTAAAAAAAATTATATATTATAAAATTAAATAAGTAGTCCAAAAAGAGAGAGCAGCTATAGTCGAGTAGCATTCGTGATTCATTGTCCATTCAGAAATCTGATGGCAGAGGAGAAGAAGCTTTTCCAAAAACGTTAAGTGTCTTCAGGCTCCTGTACCTCCTCCATAATGGTAGCAATGAGAAGAGGACAAGTTCTAAGTAATGAAGGTCCTTCATCTTTTCAAATCACTGCCTTTTGAAGATATCCTCAATGATGGGGAGTCAAGTGCCCAAGATGGAGTAGAGCGAGTTTTAAATCTTCTGCTTTTTCTGATCCTGTACAGTGGCACCTCTGTACCTTGGAAGATTGCTATAGGCATCGACTTCACTGGACATGTTTTCATTATCTTATTTGCCACTCCGAGGAGACTGTCCAGATCTCTCTGACCACCTGGGAAAGCTCTTCCAGTTCCACTACAGTAATTGAGAATCCACGCTTAAAGCCGCATGCTCCCAATAGCTGCGAAAATGCTGCTTATGGCAAGCCTCTTCCAGTGTTTAGTTGCTGAGGTTTCAGCTTGTTGGGCTGACAATAAACTTTACAAAGGGAAACCTGACAACCGTTGTGTCAAACTCACAACTGAAAAGGCATACTATTTATAGTACAAAGAACATTAGGTGTCACACAACCTTCCCTTAATGCCACTAAAATTCAGTAAAGTAATTGGCCCTTGAATATGGATTCACAAGAGACTGCAGATGCTGGAACCTGAAGCAACAAGCAATCTACTGGAGGAACTCAGCAAGTCAAGCAGCGTCTGAGAGGAGGTAGAAACTGTCAACGGTTTGAATAAAAACCCTGCATCAAGGGGTTGCTTGAAGAGTTTCAACCAAAATATTGCGTCCATAAAAAAACATGAGGGTTATAAGACTCAGTCTTTTATCCAGTATTTGGGAATCAAGAACTAGAGTGCATAAATTTAATAAATTTTATAAATTTTTATAAAACTCTGGCTAGGCCACATCTGGAGTATTACGTACAGCTCTGATCACCCCACTATAGGAAGGATATTGAGGCTTTGAAGAAGGATCAGAAGACGTTTACCAGGATGCAACCTAGCTTAGGGTGTATTTGCTATCACGAGAGGCTGGATAAGCTTGGGTTTGCTTTCCCTGGAACGTCAGAGGCTGAGGTGAGATCTGATAGAGGTCTACAAGATTATGAGAGGCATAGACAGAGTGTACAGAGAGTATCTGTTTCCCAGGGTTGAAATGTCTAATACCAGAGGGCATGCATTGAAGGTGAGAGGGAGGTAGGTTCAAGGGGTGATGTGAGGGGTAAGTTTTTTACTCAGAGTCATGGCTGCCTGAAATGTACTGCCTAGTATGGTGTTAGAAACAAATACATTAGGGGCTTTTAAGAGAGGTTTGGATAGGCACATGATGTAAGGAAGATGGAGGGACATAGACATGGTGTGGTAGAAGGGATTAGTGTACGGGTGTTTTTGATTTGCGCGTTAGCTAGTTTGGCACAACACTGTGGGCCAAATGACCTGTCCCTATGCCATACTCTTCCATGTGAATGGAGAAAAATTTGATAGGAACTTTTTTAAAAACACAAAGGGTGGTGGGTGTATGGAACAAGCGGCCAGAGGAAATGGTTGTGCAGGCACCATAACAATTTTCAAAAGACACTTGGACAGGTACATGGCAAGGAAAGGTTTGGAGAAATATGGGCTAAACCGGCGAAATGAGACAAGTTTATATGGGCATCTTGGTCAGAGTGGACCATTTGAGCTGAAGGACCTGTTTTCATGCTGTAAGACCTTATGACTCCAGTTTGTTGCCTTAAACATGGTGGCCTGTAGTGAGGGATGGGCAATAAAAACCAGGAATGAACTACACCCTCCTTCAGAGACTGAGGTACAGCAACTTATCTGTAGCACAAGATGAGAGTACTGCACCAGAGGGACGGTACCAAGGAGCACTACATTGGAGGGGCAGTGATGAGCCATCAGGATACCGAGGGAGACTGCCCTTCAAATGGCCATATTTCAAAGAAGAGTAGATTAGGTTATAAACACAAGCAATTCTGCAGATATGGGAAATCCATACAAACCTGCTGCATTAATTAATCTCTTTGATTTCTCTGTCTCCATCTCAGAAGCCAGACTATTCACCAATTCTACTGCAAACTCAGCAAATCTCACAGCTATCTCAATTACACCTCCTTTCACAATGTCACTCAAAAAGACGCCATTCCTTTCTTTCAGTTGTAACACACACAAAATGGTGGAGAAACTCAGCGAGTCAGGTGACGTCTATGGAGGGGAATAAACAAATGATATTTCAGGCATGGCTCTTTATTAGAACTTTCTTTCACTGCATCTGTTCTTGAGATGACGATTTCCACTGCAGTACATCCAAAATGTCCTCCTTTTTCAGAAAATGGGGTTAACCCTACCATTGTTTAGGGAGCCCTTACCCATATCTCTATTTTCCACCCCATTTTCTTTCCCCTCTCCTCAATCATACCCCATCAACCTATGCATCCAGTATATCATTCTTCACAACTTTTACCAGCTATAACTTAACCCCACTACCTGCCAAATCTTCCCTTCTCTACCCTTTTCTACTTTCCACAGGAATCATTCTCCTGTGTCTCATTGATCTGCTAATCCCTCACCATCCATACGTCCTCTGTAACTGTGCCAGGTGTAACACCAGCCCTTACACTTCCCACCACTCAGGGTCATAAACAGCCCTTCCAGGTGAAGCAAATCCTCAGCCACATTTATTGTATATGCAGTTCCTGATGTGGCCTTATCTGCATCAGTGAGACCAGGAACAAACTGGCAACTGCTTCTCTGAGCACCTGTACTCTATCCATCATGGCCATCTGGAGCTCCCATTGCCAGCCACTTTAATTCTCCTCCCCATTCCCACACTGACCTGCTTGCCTTCAGCCTCCTCTATTGTCAGAGTTGAGGTTAAACGCAAACCAGAAATTTAGGACCTTGTATTCCACCTGGGTAGTGTACAGCCCAATGGCCCTTTTTCTCTTTCCTCCTGACTTCACCCAGTTCCTGCTACACCCACCTGTCTCCACCACAGTTTCTTTCCCTTCCTCCGCCCACTCCATCTACCCATCACCTACAAACACTTGCCACTAGTTCCACTTTCCAACATTGTACCCTTCTGACCCCCCTCCCTCAATTCTATGCTCCACTTTCCTTACCTAGCAGATTCCACCATCTACAGCCCTTTGTCATCTCCACTTATCACTTCGCAGCCTCTGTCACTATTTTCGCGTTTTCCTCCTCCATCTGCGTATCATCCCTCCTCACCTGTCAGCTCTTACTCCACCTCTTCTCTTCACCTTTTCCTACTCATAATTTCGCCTCTACCTTTGGGTACAGATGAAATGCTGACTGCTCATTCCCTCCACAGATGTTGTCTGACCTGCCGAGTTCCTCCAGCATTTTGTGTTGTGTTGCTCATTACTACATTATGGGAGCTCTCAAAGTTTCCATTAACCTGAACATTCCCTATACCACAACAGTAAGATCATTTTGAAGGTATTATATTAGCTGTCGAAAGACTGGGGAAGGGATTTATTTATTTTACTTACTTATTTATTGATACACCATGGAATAGGCCCCTTCTGGACCTTTGAGCCATGCTGCCAATAACCCACCAACTTAACCCCAGACTAATCGATGACTAATTAATCTACTAACCATACATCTTCAGACTGTGGAAGGAAACCGGAGCACCCAGAGGAAACACATGCATTCCACAAGGAGAACTTGCAAATTTCTTGCAGAGATTGAACTTCAGGATTTAACTCTGAACTCCGATGTCTCAACCTGTAATAGTGTCACGCTAACAACTACGCTACCATGAGAGTTTGGTTGAAGCAGATGGGAATCTCCATCTGTAGCAGCGTCCTTGAACACTCCTACCAATGGGTTGGCACAGGTCTGCAGTGCCCTTCCAGGTACACCATCAGGGCCTGATGCCTGTTATTGATACCTGACATATTTTATACATTGTACTTCTACCACAAAACAACAAACTTCACAACGTATATCGGTGATAATAAACTAGATTTTGACTCAGATTCAATTATCTCGGCCTGACGATGCACTACAGGACTGCCCTCATCTTGACCACCTTCATCCTCACCTTCACCTGCTTTCCAATGTTCAGGTTCTGTCCTCAGCAAAGAAATAGCCTCACATGCCTGCTCTGCCTCCTCCCTTGATTCTGCTAATAGTTACAAACCTAGTCATCTAGATTATAGAGTCATACAGCACAGAAGCAGGCTCTTCAGCCCACATGTCCATACTGACCATTAAGTTCCCATCTATGCCCAAGGTTTCTACTACCCACCCTGAATCTGCTCCTCATAATTTTGTATAATTCTTGGGCCACTCTTCTCTCCTCTAGCCTACCCAATCTCATATCTCTGAACTGTCCTATACAAGGCAAATCCTGATTTTATAAAAAGCAACAGGATTCCAGCACCTGCAGTCTCTTGTGTCTCCAACGTCTTGATGAACTTCTTCCACTCCCTCTTCATTGCAGTCACATGTTTCCTGAAGTATGGCAGGAAGTGTGGCAACCAGAACAGCACACAATATTCCAGCTGTGATCTGGCCAATATTTTATAAAGTTGTGCCAATACCTCCAGGCCCAACTAATATAGTCCAGTACACAATTTGCCTTCTTCAGTATCTTATCACCTTTGCTGCAACTTTTGGTATCTATCAACTTGTATACCAAGAGCTCTCTGTTCCTCAATATTCTTGAATATATGCAGTAACTGCACAGTTTTGGTTGAGAATGTCAAAGATTCAACACACTCTAGTTCACAATCTTGAATGACAGATCTTTTATTTTGAAGCTGTAACATTTGATTCTGGACACCCCAGCCAGGGTAAACTACTCAGAATCAGAATCAGCTTTAATATCACTGGCATATGTCACAAAATTTGTTGTTTTCCAGCAGCAGAACATTGCAATACATAGTAATAAAACAATATATTACAATACGTACATATTAAAAATAAATTAGTGCAAAAAAGAGAGGGAAAATACTGAGGAAGATGGAATACAGTGTCAGGAAGTATACAGTCATGCACTTTGGTAGAAGGAATAAAAGCATAGACTATTTTCTCAATGGGCAGAAAATTCAAAAATATAAGGTGCAAAGGGACTCGGGAGTCCTCACGTTAGAGTCCCGAAAGATTAACTTGCAGGTTGAGTGTGTGGTGAGGAAGGCACATGTAATGTTAGCGTTCATTTCGAGAGGACTAGAACATGAAAACAAAGATGTAGTGCTGAGGCTCACGGAGTATTGTGAGCAGTTTTGGGCCCCTTATCTAAGAAAGGATGCACTGACATTGGAGAGTGTTCAGATGAGGTTCATTAGAATTATTCCAGAAATGAATAGGTTATATTAAGAGCTTTTGATGGTTCTGGGCCTGTACTTGCTGGAATTCAGAAGAATGAGAGGGGATCTCAATAAAATTTATCAAATGTTGAAAGACCTATATAGAGTGGAGGTGGAAAGGATGTTTCCTATAGTGGGGGAGTCTTAGAACAGAAGGCACAGCCTCAGAATTGAGGGGCATCCATTTAGAACAGAGAAAAGGAGGAATTTCTTTAGACACAAGGTAGTAAATCCCTGGAATTCATTGCCCCAGGTGGCTGTGGAGGCCAGAGAATTGGGTGTATTTAAGGCGGAGGTTAATAACTTCTTGATTGGTCAGGATGTGAAAGTTTATGGGGAGGAGAATGGAGTTAAAGGGAAAATGATGAAATTGCGGACTGACTCAAAGGGCTAAATGCCCTAATTTTGCTCCTATGTCTTATGTTCTTAAGTGTTCATAGGCTCATTATCCATTCAGAAATCTGATGGCAGAGGGGAAGCTGTTCCTGAAATGGTGAGTGTGTGTCTTCAGGTTCCTGGACCTCCTCCTTGATGGTAGCAATGAGAAGAGGGCATGTCCTAGATGCTGGGCTAGGCTAGTGCCCATGATGGACCTGGCTCAGTTTACAACTTTCTGCAGCTTCTGCTGATCCTGTGGTGTGGCCCCTCCATACCAACGTAATCAACATCTGTAGAAATTTACAAGCATCTTTGGTGACATACCAATTCTCCTGAAAGTCCGATTGAAATATAGCTGCCACCATGCCTTCTTTATAAATGCATTGATATGTTGAGCCCAGGAGAGATCCACAAAGATGTTGACACCTAGAAAATGCTCACCTTTTCCACTTCTGATTCCTTGGTGAGGACTTCCATAAGTCCACAATAAATTTTAGGCAAGTTGTTGTTGCAACCACTCTATCTCACTCTCAGTGAAACCACCTCTCTTTCTTCTAAACTGAAGGAAGTTCAGGACCAACCTACTTAATTTTTTCTTGTACAGCAACCAATCCACTAAATCATCACTGCATTCTCTTAAATGCAAATATAACCTTTCTCAGGTAACCAGATAACACCTCTATACAGTTACTGTGGCAATTTTTGAAAAGGAGAGAGATAAGGGTGGGGTGGGGGACAGTATTGAGAGGAAAGCAAAGGAGGAGAGGGCAAGTTAGAGGATCAGAACAGAAAGTGCAAACAATGAAAAGAGCAAATGACTGGGAAAGAGTAAGAGCATGGTTTCTAGTCACCATATCATCATATGATCATCATCAGCAGAGTGAAGAGTATCCTGACTGGTTGCTTATCAGCCTGGAATGGAAACACCAATGCCCAGGAATGGAAAAGTCTACAGAAAATATCTATTACAGGCACACAGCTCTATCACAGGCAAAGCCCTCCTCACCATTGAGCTCATTTACAAGTAGAGCTGCCTTAAGTAGCATCCATCATCAAAGACCCTCACTATCCAGGCCATGCTCTCTTCCTGCTACTACCATCAGACAGGAGGTACAGGATCCTTAGGTCCCACACCATCAGGTTCAGGAACAGCTATTATCCTACAACCTCAGCTGCTGAACTGGTATGGATAATTTCAGACTCACTTTCAAAGACTCTACAACTCATGTTCTCAGTATTATTTAATATTTTATTTGCAAAATTTGTTTTGCTTTGCACATTTGTTATTTGTCAGTCCATATGTAAAATTTTTCCTAAATTGTATTGAATTTATTTTCCTGTAAATGCAAGAAAATGAATCTTACTGTAGTATATAGTGACATAAATGTACTTTGTACTATACAAGAAGTCTAGGTACAACCTACAGAAAGCTATCTTAAGAGCGAAAAAATAATTCCAATTGAGGTTAGAGATGGAATTGGATGCACATCAGCTCTGGCAGGGTTTGCAGGCCATTACATCCTACAAGGCAAAACCTAACATCATAAATGGCTGTGATGCTTCGCTCCCAGATGAGTTCAATGCTTTGATGCACCTATGTGAGGATGCTGTTCATCGACTATAGGTCAGCATTTAATACCATCATTCCCATAATCCTTTTTCGATCTTTTTATTAATATCAACATCTTGAGATAACAAAAATTGATACATAATTATTGGGATTACAAAATTAAAATGAACATAAAAGGATATTTAAACAATAAGTACAATAAAGTTAAGTCTCCCAAAATCATACATGATACAAATATAAAATGAACAAAAGAAAACAAACTAGGTATATCAATATAAAAAAAACAGAAAAAGAAAAAAAATTACCCCAGAAAACAATAACTAATCTAACAAACTAACCACTAACTAAAAAAAAGAAAAAAAAGAAACATGGGCTGTTTATAATATCTAAGAAAAGATAAAGCATCATAAGTGTCATCAACTCCGATCCTCTCTACATGTATATAATCAGAAACAGAAAAAAATAGGATTGGAAAAGGGTCAAATTACATCATATGAAAATATTGAATAAATGGCCTCCAAGTCTTTTCAAATTTAATAGAAGGGCCATATATGACACTTCTAATTTTTTCCAAATTTAAACATAACATAGTTTGAGAAAACCAATGAAATGTGGTAGGGCGATTAATCTCTTTCCAATTCAACAAAATAGATCTTTTAGCCATTAATGTAAGAAATGCAATCATCTAACAAGCAGGAGAAGATAAATGAATTGACTCCATCATTGGTAAACCAAAGATTGCAGTGATAGGATGAGGTTGTAAATCAATACTCAATACTGTAGAAATAATATCAAAAATGTCTTTCCAATATTTTTTCAAAAGTGGACATGACCAAAACATATGAGTTAAAGAAGCTATCTCAGAATGACATCTGTCACATATAGGATTTATATGGGAATAAAAACGAGCTAATTTATCCTTGGACAAATGAGCCCTGTGCAATCATTTCCATAATCCTGATTGAGAACTTGGGCCTCTGTAACTCCCTCTGCAATTGGATCCTCCCATCCTAACCAGAAGACCATAGTCTGTGCAGATTGGTGACAACATATCCTCCTCGCTGATGATCAACACTGGCGCACCTCAGGGGTGTGTGCTTAGCCCATAGCTCTATTCTCTATATGCACATGATTGTGTGGCTAGGCATAGCTCAAATACAATCTATAAATTTGCTGATGATACAGCATTGGTGGTAGAATCTCAGGTGGTGATGAGAGGGCTTACAGGAGCGAGATATGCCAACTAGTGGAGTGGTGCCGCAGCAAAAACCGGCACTCAGCGTCAGTAAGACGAAAGAGCTGATTGTAGACTTCAGGAAGGGTAAGACAAAGGAACACATACCAATCCTGATAGAGGGGTCAGAAGTGGAGAGAGTGAGCAGCTTCAAGTTCCTGGGTGTCAAGATCTTTGAGGATCTAACCTGGTCCCAACATACAGTGGCTATACTTAAGAGTTTGAAGAGATTGGTATGTCAACAAATATGCTCAAAAACATCTATACTGTAGTTGTACCATGGAGAGCATTCTGACAGGCTGCATCACAGTCTGGTATGGAGGGGCTACTGCACAGGATCGAAAGAAGCTGCAGAAGGTTGTAAATCTAGTTAACTTCATCTTAGACACTAGCCTATAAAGTACCCAGGACATCTTTAGGGAGTGGTGTCTCAGAAAGACAGCGTCCATTATTTAGGACCTCCAGCACCCAGGGCATGCCCTTTCACACTGTTACCATCAGGTAGGAGGTACAAGGTACCCCATGCAAGCATATTGAGAAAGTAAGGAGGCATGTGATCCAAGGGGACATTGCTTTGTGGATCCAGAACTGTTTTGCCCACAGAAGGCAAAGAGTGGTTGCAAACGGGTCATATTCTGCATGGAGGTCGGTGACCAGTGCAGTGCCTCAGGGATCTGTTCTGGGACCCTCACTCTTCATGATTTCTATAAATGACCTAGATGAGGAAGTGGAGGGGTGGGTTAGTAAGTTTGCTGATGACACAAGGTTGGAGGTGTTGTGGATAGTGTGGAGGGCTGTCAGAGGTTACAGCGGGACATTGATAGGATGCAAAACTGGGCTGAGAAGTGGCAGATGGAGTTCAATCCAGATAAGTGTGAAGTGGTTCATTTTGGTAGGTCAAATATGATGGCAGAATATAGTATTAATGGTAAGACTCTTGGCAGTGTGGAGGATCAGAGAGATCTTGGGGTCCGAGTCCATAGGACATTCAAAGCAGCTGCGCAGGTTGACTCTGTGGTTAAGAAGGCATACGGTGTAGTGGCCTTCATCAATCGTGGAATTGAACTTAGGAGCTGAGAGGTAATGTTGCAGCTATATAGGACCCTGGTCAGACCCCACTTGGAGTACTGTGCTCAGTTCTGGTCACCTCACTACAGGAAGGATGTGGAAGCCATAGAAAGGACTTACAAGGATGTTGCCTGGATTGGGGAGCATGCTTTATGAGAATAGGTTGAGTGAACTTTTCTCCTTGGAGCGACGGGGGGATGAGAGATGACCTGATAGAGGTGTATAAAATGATGAGAGTCACTGATGGTGTGGATAGTCAGAGGCTTTTCCCCAGGGCTGAAATGGTTGCCACAAGAGGACACAGGTTTAAGGTGCTGGGGAGTAGGTACAGAGGAGATGTCAGGGGTAAGTTTTTTACTCAGAGAGTGGTGAGTGCGTGGAATGGGCTGTCAGCAACAGTGGTGGAGGCGGATACGATAGGGTCTTTTAAGAGACTTTTACATAGGTATATGGAGCTTAGAAAAATAGAGGGCTATGGGTAAGCCTAGTAATTTCTAAGGTAGAGACATGTTCGGCACAACTTTGTGGGCTGAAGGGCTTGTATTATGCTGTAGGTTTTCTATGTTTCTATGTAAAAGCCTGAAGGCATACATTCAGCGATTCAGGAACAGCTTCTTCCCCTCTGCCATCCAATTCCTAAATGGACATTGAAGCTTTGGACACTACCTCACTTTTTTTTTTAACATATAGCATTTCTGTTTTTGCACATTTTTTAATAATCTATTCAATATATGTAATTGATTTGTTTATTTATTATTGTTTTTTTCTCTCTCTCTCTCTCTCTCTGCTAGATAATGTATTGCATTGAACTGCTACTGCTGAGTTAACAAATTTCACGTCACATGCCAGTGATAATAAACTTGATTCTGATTCTGATTCTGAAAGGAAAAAAAATTAAACTACATCTATGCAAATCCCTGAAGCATTCGGTGATCCTGTGACCTCTGTTACAGAGGCAGAGGTCACAACATCTTTCAAGAGGACAAGCCCTCACAAGGCATCAAGCCCTGATGGTGTACTTGGTAGGGTCCTGTGGCAACCTACTGAGTTCAAGGACAGCTTCAATCTCTCACCGCTGTAGTCAGAGGTTTCCGCCTGCTTCAAAAGGGCAAGAAGAGCAGGGTGAATTGCATCAATGACCATCACCCAGTGGCACTATCATTTACTGTAAAGAAGTGCTTTGAGAGATTGGTCATGGCTAGAAACAACATCTACCCAAGCAAGGACCTTGATCTGCTGCAATTTGCCCATCATTGCAATAGGCCTACAGCAGATGCAATCTCACTGACTCTCCAATAGTAACACTTACATCAGTATGCTGTTTATTGACTGCAGCTCAGCCTTCAACACAATCATATCCTCAGTTCTAATTTAAAAGCTCCAAAACCTGGGCCTCTGTACCAACTGGATCCTTGACTTCCTCACCAAGAGAACACAGTCTGTTCAGATCAGAAAATAATATCTCCTTTTTGCTGACAATCCGCACTGGCCCCATGACTGTGGGGCCAGGCACAGAACAAATGCCATCTATAAATTTGCCCATATTGTTGGCTAAATTTCAGATGGTGATGAGGAGGCATACAGGAGTGAGGTAGATTCGCTGCTTGAGCGGTGCCACAGCAACATCTTGCACTCAACATTAATAAGCCTACAGAATTAATTGCAGGTTTAGGAAGGGTAAATCAGGGGAACACACACCAATCTTCATCAAGGGATCAGAAGTGGAAAGGGTGAGCAGTTCCAAGTTCCTGCATGTCAACATCTCTGAGGATCTATCCTAGGCCCAACATATTGATGCACTTACAAAGAAGGCACAACATTGGTTATATTTCATGTGGAGCTTGAGGAGAGTAGGTATATTACCAAAAACTCCTGCAATTTTCTACAGATGCACCATGGAGAGCATTCTAACTCGATGCATAACTGGATGATACCCAGTTGTGGAGGGGCTACTGCACAGGATTGAAAAAGGCTACAGCTCCATCAGGGGTACTAGTCTCACCAGAACCAGGACACCTTCAAAAAGTGATGCCTCAAAAAGGTGGCATCATTCATTAATGACCCTCATCATCCAGGCCAGGCCCTCTTCTCATTGCTATCATCAAGGAGGTGGTACAGGAGCCTGAAGACATACACTTGATGTTTCAGGAACAATTTCTTCCCCTCCGCCATCAGATTTCTGAATGGACAATGAACTAAGGAACACTTCCTCAGTATCTTTCTCCCTCTCTTTTTGCACTACTTATTTAATGTATATTTATATGTACTTACTGTAATTTATAGTTCTCATTACAATGTATTGCAATGTACTTCTGATTTTAATAGTAAAATTACTTTGACAGTCTTCGTTTCAGTCTGCTGATCCCTTGTACAGGGGATTTCATTCATAGTGGATTGCAGATCAAATAGCTACCAATTTTTACAACTTCACATAGCACAGGGCCATGGAGCAGAAACTACTGGTGGTGGTTTAGTAGCCAAGAGCAAATAGAAAAGGGAAAGGATCTCAATGATCAGAGGTAGCTGGGAGCTGTTCATCGAGGACCACTGGAGGCTGGAAGTCTCCCACTAAAAACTGTCAAGATTAGGAGAAACCTGTCTATTTCAAAACTGAGATGAAGAATTCCATCGGACAAAGTGAAGAGCCAGTTGTGGATCCGAGCCGAGGAGGAAGGACTAGATAGATATAGTGGGGCCTCAGAGTTCTGGATGGCATGTAAAGCACCTAAACCAAGTCCCTGAAGTCTTTTCCTGTTGGGTGACATGCTGACTGGTGGAGTAAAGAGAGCGTTCTTCCATGTGAATGTCATTCCATGTTGGCACTGCATATCTATCCAGCCTATGAGATAAGTCCAGATCCTGGGATCTGGTCTGGGAATTTCATTTTATTAGAACCACATAACTTGAGGGGCTTTTTCAGATTGGCAGAGCCATGGTCAAAACTGACCAGGACCCATTGTAAATACTGTCACATCCTCCAGGATCCTGTATAAATACTGACACTCTCCAGGACCTTCCCAAGACCACCTACAGACACTGACACACTCCCCAGATCCCACTGTAAATACCAACACACTCATCTAAGGACTCCCTATAAATACCAACATACTTCCTAACGATACCCTGTAAATACTGATACACTGCCTGGGACCCTTTATAAATAGTGATACATTCGCCAGAACATGAAAAAGCGATTATACTCCAGGACCCCCTGTAACACTCTCCCTGGGCCTCATGGAAATCCCGACACTTGCCCAGTGATCTGATGTAAATACCGACACTCTCCCTGGGAACCCATGTAAATACCGACACTCTCCCCGGGAAACCCTGTAGATAACAACACATACGCCAGGACCCCCTGTAAATGGAGACACACTCTCTGGGAACCCCTGTGGATACCAACACACTCTCTGGAACCTCTGTAAGCACCAACACACTCTCCAGGAACTCCTGTGGATACCGACACGTTCTGAGGGAACCCCTGTAAATATTGACACACTCCCCAGGATCCCTGTAAATAGTGATACACTTCCCGGAACACTCCATAAATACTGACACACTTGCTAGGACTCCAGGTAAATACTGACACATTCCACAGGACAGTTTGCAAATACCAACCACTGTTCCCTATAAGCTGTGCAGGACGTGGCTGCGCAGTAACTGAAATGCTCCCACGCATACAGCCTTTGTTGCCATGCAGCTGGGATTTTCAGGCCATATAAAAATTTCCTGTTCAGAGCAAAGGTTGGTCTGTGCAGCTTAAACAAAAATTAGAAGAAACTTTGATGCCAACACCCTCCCTGAGAATCTCTTGTTGATATCAACACACTTCCAGGGAACCCTGTGCAAATACTAACACACTTCCCTGGATCCTACTTAAATACTGATACAATCCATGGGACCCCATGTAAATATCAACACTCTCCAGGACCTCGTGCAAATACTGACACATTCTCCAGGACTCCGTGTAAATACCAACACATTCCCTGAGAGCTCGAGTAAGTACTGACACACTCCATGAGACCTTGTGTAAATACTGACACACTCTCCAGTACCTTGTGTAAATACTGATACCTTCCCCAGGACCTCGTGTAAGTACTGACACATTCTCCAGGACTCCGTGTAAATACCAACACATTCCCTGAGAGTTCGAGTAAGTACTGACACACTCCATGAGACCTTGTGTAAATACTGACACACTTTCCAGTACCTTGTGTAAATACTGATACCTTCCCCAGGACCTCGTGTAAATACTGACACACTCTCCACTACCTCATGTAAATACTGACACACTCTCCAGTACCTCGTGTAAATACTGACATGTTTTCTGGTACCTAGTGTAAATACTGACACCTTCCCCAGGACCTCGTGTAAATATTGACACGTTCTCCACTACCTTGTGGCAACACTGACACACTCTCCAGTACCTCATGTAAATACTGACACATTCTCCAGGACCCTGTGTAAATACCATCACATTCTCTGAGATCGTGTGTAAATACTGACACACTCCCAAGAACCAGTGTAGTTACCAACACAATCCTGCAATCACCTGAAGACATCAACACACTCCCCTGAACATCCTGTAGATACTGACAAACTCTCCAAGACCCTGTGTAAACACTGACACATTCTCCAGAATCTCACGTCAATACTGACGCTCTCTCCAGTACCTTGTGTAAATACTAACACACCCCCCAGGACCACGTGTAAATACTGACACGCTCCCTGGGATCCTCTGTATATACAGATATACTCCCCAGGACCCCATGTAAATACTGACACACTCCCTGGGACACTCTGTAGATGCCGATACACTCCCCAGGGTCCCATATAAATACTGACATGCTCTCTGGGACCCTCTGTAGATGCTGACGCACTCTCCATGCCCTTCTGCGAATATTGTCAAACTCTCCAGAATTTCCAGCAAATGCTGAAACATTCCTGAAGACATCCTGTATATTGAATGGTCCTGTGGACCCCTTATAATTAACACTGTCCTGGAGACCACCCATGAACAAGCATATTAGTCAAAACCTGCACCTAATATACATACAATCAACCATGCACTATAGGTTGTTAATAAAAGAGGAAGCATTAATAGAGAGCCACACTGTGGGAGGTTTGGTGGGGTGGGGGGAAGAGGGGAGGGCAGCACCAAGGGAACTTTTCAATCTAGACAGGCAGTACTCTTAAACTAAATGTCCATCTTCTCTTAGACTATGTACATGATTCAAGGGCCACTCTTGTAAGAAGAGCTGCTACTGCAGTGTCCTGATATCAATACCTAATGTATTTCAAGACCAGCATCACTAAAGCATATCAAGCACATGTTCTGTCACATATGTGGAATCTATTGTTGAATAATATTGGTTGGTAGGCTTCTTGCAACAGTAAAAACAACCCCAATACAAGTGGCTTCATTATGGTAAAACATTATGAGATGTCCTGTACTTCCTTATTAGTTCCTAGCTCTGTGTACAGTCATGGACAGCAGCACAGGGACATGAATAGGACCAGACAGGAGCAAGCTGTTAGCCTTTAGTTAGTGTCGTTATTGCCAAAGCAGGAGCAGATCTCAGTTCACAGGCCTCGGGGCACAAGCGGCTTATTTTAAAGATTAGCTCTATTTGTCACATGGACGTCAAAACATATAGACATACAGTGAAATGCGGTATTCTGCATCCAAGGCCAACATAATCCAAGGATTGTACGGTGGATGGGGGAGCCCACAAGTGTCGCCATGCCTCTGGCACCAGCATGGCAATTATTTAGAAGTTCAGTCTAAAAGGAAGTGATTAAAACATACAACTCAACTGGCTGATGCAGGGAGGGTGCATCTCCTGACTCACGTGTCCAGAACAAGGCCTCACAGTCTTTGTTATTGATGGACGTAAGAAGCAGCTCTTTCGTCCAGCCCTAGAGGCTGAAGTTTTGCAAACTTCTACCCAAGAGGGTTGTCCTGAATATACTTAAGATTGATTATTACAGAATCAAGGGATACGGGACTTGTGGAGGAAAGTGACACTGTGGTAAATGATTAGCCACGATGCTAGTGACCTTTCTCTAAATCTATGTCTAACACTTTATTTGTCTTCCCAGATCCTTCGGGTGCTCATCAGTTCAAACTCCTGCACGGAACCTGACAGGAGCTCAGCTACAGAAACCAAACACGTGACTGATTCTTGTCCTCCAGGTTCCAGGAATCTCCAAGAATTTAATATTCAATTCCAGGGCATCTGCAAACAAGATCCCAGGAGGAAAGCCAGCAGCAAGAACAACTAATATAAACTTCTGGTTTTCATACAGTTCCTTCCAGTATTTTCACTCACTTCTTACAGCATTTGAAATGGGGATAAGGAAGGCTGTTTCATCTTTACTAAATGTTGATCGTATGGGGTAAATTACAGCTTAGAGACAGAATGCTTGGTTACTCTGCCTCCTCCGTTCTCTATCTCCACTCCCTCTACTCCTCTCACCCTCGTGCATTTATACAGCTTTCCCTTTAACCCAGACCTGCTACTGTTCATCTCAACACATTGTCCCCTTCCACTGGGAGCAAGTTCCATGTTCTCCACCTCACTCTACCCTCCCCCCTCCACTCTGTTTCAGGGAAAGGTTTTCCTGTCATCTCCATTGGGTTATTGATCCTCACTGGGACAGATCATAATGGCTGCGAGTGTGGTTGAGCACAGTCACACAAAAGCACAGCACAAAACCATGGACAATCAGCAAGTAATAAAATCACATAAACTTTCCACAAATTACAACAATCCCATGTGACAACCATAGTTTCTATTCCAAGCTGAGCACTGATAAACCACAGGAGGAAATATTACTTCTCTTATCAGGTGTAAGGCCTTCTAACACAGAAACAGACCCTTCAGCCCATCATGCCCATGCTGGCCATCAAAAATCAATTGAAATTAATTCTATTTAAAGATCAGCTTTATTTGTCACATCAACATCAATGACCAACACATTTCGAGGATATGCTCGGGACAGACCTCTAGTGTCACCATGCATCTGGCACCAACATAGCATACTCACAACTGACCGTGACCGGTACATCTTTGGAATGAAGGAGGAAACTGGGGCACCCGGAGGTCACAGGGAGAATGTTCAACCTTCCTACAGACAGCTGCAGGAACTGAACCGCGTGCGGCCAGTGATTGAGCTGTAAAGCTTTACTCTAACTGACATGCTACTGGACCACTGTACATTTATCAACACTCAGTTCCATAACTTAGCAATTCAAAAGTTCTTAAGTGCTGTCCCCAATTCCACCACCCATCAGGCACTGCATTTCAGATTCTAACTACCCACTGGCTGAAAATAAATCTTCTTCAGATCCTCTGTAAACCTCCAGGTTTTAGCACCTCTGCCCCCATCATTTCTCACTGAGGGTCAACCCACTTTTCTATAGAGGGTTGCAAGTAAAGCCCCTGTTCCCTTGGTTTTAATCAGCAATACCCTCCACTCTCCGCTGTCCACTCTTCCCACTAAACTTTCCCACTTGTGATCTACACCATGACCTCAGCTGGAAATCTAAACTTCAACATCGATACCGGAAGGAGTAGTGGCCCAGAGATAGTGAGGGGGAGGGGTTGAGGGGTTTTGAGGAAGCAAGAAGAGTGCAAACAAAGCACTGTGCAAGTGATCAGAGAAACTGTGTCCAGTTAAAAGCTCCTGTCCTAACTACAGCAAAAGCAGGTATTAACGAGATCCCACCCTAGCACCAGTTAGAGAACACAGGGCAAAGGTGTGTGTGGGGGGGGGGGGGGAGAACAGGGGGGATTTCAACAGATCATAAATTAGCCTCAGAATATGTCAAAATTGCACTGAGGTTAGAAGAATTTTCTCTTTAGAAATGATTCCGATCAGGAATATTTTTACTGCACTCTCACACCTCGCTAGCATTCTTTGTTAATTCTGATACAGACACCCATCAAATACACACATAGAACTGCCTTTCAGCGGGAAGAGCTCAACCACGGGAATTATTCCATCATATTAATTTCCAAACGATTAATTATCTTTCCCTCAAATTTGCAATTCAAAATCCCTAAACAATTTCCACCACCTTACCCCCACAATCTACTGCTTCCGAATTTTCCCTATTTTCCTTTATTCGGTCAGAAATGTGAGGGCTATGTATTTTATTTTCCCCTATGGGGTTGGGGATGGGGTGGATTGATGGTGGAGGGGGAGGGGGAGGGGAAGCTAGGGAATGTAATAAAATCAAGGGAGCAAGGTTCGGAGGCCTCGAGAGGAGCCTGCACAGTCTCGATGAGAAATGGAGATGATGAGAATGAACGGTGTGAGACGAGAGATCAATCCTCAGCTCTTCACGAACCCAGCTCAGCATCCTTCACAGATCACACACGCTGGAGGAACGAGATATACATTGAGCGACAGAGAGAGAGAGGGGGAGAGAGAGAGAGAGAGAGAGAGAGAGAGAGAGAGAGAGAGAGAGAGAGAGAGAGAGAGAGAGAGAGAAGGGTCCAAATGCCTAGCAAGGAACAAGGACAATTAAAGAGCCTTCTACATATCAGCAACTTGTGGA
Source organism: Hemitrygon akajei (assembly GCF_048418815.1). Lineage (NCBI taxonomy): Eukaryota > Metazoa > Chordata > Chondrichthyes > Myliobatiformes > Dasyatidae > Hemitrygon > Hemitrygon akajei. The sequence continues at coordinate 103,300,519 of NC_133129.1, read as the reverse complement.
ATTTTCAGTAAAGGAGAATAAAAGATCGCTTACCTTCGTCGTGACTATACACAGGCAATCCATTCTTCAACACGAAACAGGTGGCCGTGTCTTCCAGAGGGGGATTTCGTGCATCGGAGACTGTGGCATTCGGGGGCATGCAGGCAAGAAGTGGGTGATCAGCAGTGTTGTGTGCTTGCGTGTGTGTGTGAGTGTGAGTGAGTGTGTGTATCTGTGTCAGTGTGGGAGTGAAAGGCAGACTCCTTTATTGAAGATATTTAAGGGAGATTGGAGATTATTTTCTGCCTTAGAACTAAGAAAACTGCTGCAGGCTGAAGGTGAATTTCGTACATTAATAATTTGAAAAGGAGGGAGGTTGAGGGGGCGGAGTGTGTGTATGTGAGTGAGAGTGTATGCGTGTGTGTGTGTGTGTGTGTGTGTGTGTGTGTGTGTGTGTGTGTGTGTGTGTGTGTGTGTGTGTGTGTGTGTGTGTGTACGTTTGTGTGTGCGTGTGTGTGTGTGTGTGTTTGTGTGTGTGTATATGAGAGAGTGTGTGTGTCTCTGTGTGTATGTGTCTGCATCAAAATGAAAGAGAGAAGGGGGTAGAGGGAAAGGGGGAGGGAGGGGGAGAGAGAGAAAGAGAGAGAGAGAGAGAAAGGGAGAGGGAGAGGAAGAGAATTGGGGGTTGGGGGAAGGAGGAGCGAGGAGGAAGATTACCCACAGAGTGCGTCTCTCTCTCTTTCTCCCTCTCCCTGCCCAGAGAGGCCAGATTGCTAACTAATTATCATGACAACAGCTCCTCTCGTTCATTTAAAGGGAGGAGGCACTTGCTGTCAGAGGACAGGAAAAGCAGCCTAGGCAAAGACCAGGAAAGTAGATATGGCGAGGGAATGCTTCTTCAATTTAAACTGCTCCTACACCATTCTCCAGCCTAGGAAATAACCAGGAGCCAGTCACTGATACCGAAGGGCAAGCTTACTCCTTTCTGTTGATGCTTATTTCAATGCACCAAAGCTCTCTGTGAATGTGAACATCGGCACCGGACTGGGTTCCCATCCCTCCCATTTCCTGGTGGATCCTCACCATCCCACATAATCCTGTTCTCATTCCCCACTCACTTGAATAATCTGACCTACCCCCTTCCTTTCCAGTCATGATGAAGGGTCTTGGTTTGAAATGTGGACTGGTTGTTTGTTTGTGATTGGACTGCTTATTCTCCTCATAGATGCTGCCTGATCTGCTGAGTTCCTCCAGAATTTTGTGTGTGTTGCTCTGGATCTGCAGAATCATGTGTTCATGATTAGCTGCCCTGACTACTTTCCCAGCCCTGCCTGAACACATTTCTCAAGGCCATTCAAACTTAGTAGGCAACACAAAGGCCATAATGGCAGCTACCCCTCTTACCTGCAACCAATGAATGCCCCCAAGATCATCAAAGTCACTTGTAGCCACCAATACTTCCTTAGCTTAGACCACCCATACCTTAGGAAACACAACTGCAGGAGCTACGTAACACAGGAAGATCCTAATAAAAACATCAAGTGAATACGTGGAGGGAATAAGGATGAGAGCCAGTCAGGGTCCTCATCATTTTGCTTCTGGGCCTGGCCAATTAGCCATTCACAGTTCCAGAGAATATAGCATTGACAGTTCCACCTCAAGTGACGACTTGCCTCTCTTCCAAGAATGCACCCATGCATGGGTGCCCTGTCTACCAATTCTCTGGGCTGGCGAGAACTGCTGGGGCGTGACTGCATTTTAAACAATGTTTTAATTTGAGAATGATTACAGATCCCGATTTATTTATTACATGCACATCGAAACATACAGTGAAAGATGTCGTTTGCGTTAACAATGAACACAACCTACGTGTGTAAACACAAGAATTCTGCAGATGCTGGAAATCTGGAGCAACATGCACACAAAACACTACAGGTCAGGAAGCATTTATAGAGAGGAATAAACAGTCGATGTTTTGGGTCAAGACCTTTTGTCAGGACTGAAAAGAAAAGGGAAAGAAACCAGAATAACAAGATGTCAGGAGTACAAGTGAGGTAACAGGTAAATCTAAGGATGTTCCCGCAAGTTTGTAAGTATTTAAATAAAAATTATATAAATATTTTAAAAACATATACTTAGACACAGTAAGGCTACCATTTTGTTGTCACACACTGATGCACCATCAATAACTCCCTCTGAGACATAAAAGCGAGGTATCGGCTTTTATTGACTGGAAGAAGGAACAAGCAGTGAGTGACCACCATACTACATCCTGGAGACAGAGAGGCCGGGCTTAGACCTCAATCACCTTTATACAGGGGTCTGTGGGAGGAGCCACAGGAGCAGTCAGCAGGGAGCGTGTCCAGACAGGTATATGTAGTTCACCACACACACACCCAGGACAGGGAAACCACAAATTAGACAGAGTAATATCCCTCTCTGCTGCCCCATCAAGCAGTTGAATTTTTTTCCTTGATTTTTCACTAAGCACTAATGTATGTAACAATACAAAAAAATCAGATCAGTACAGAGAAAAGCTCCCTCTACAGTTCCAAGCCAAACACCATCGGCCTTTATTATCCTCAGGATAGAGGGTTTCAGATTCCAGGGGCATTGGAAATAGTTCTGAGCAGGTAGGACAGTCTACACCAGGGGCAGGTCCGGAATCAATGCCCTAGGGTGATTGCTCAGTATGTTGAGGAGAGAAAATGGGAGAGGGATGGGAATCCAGGCAGAAAGACAAATGGAAGCAATACAGAGACCAGAGCAAAGGTTAGAAAAAAGTCAGAGTGGAGTACAGAAAAGTCAAATGCAAAGACAAAGGTTACCAGATTCTAAAAGGTCAAGTGTAAAGCACTTTATCTGAATGCCTGTTGTATTCAAAACTTGTGGCACGAATCAAAGGGAGATCTCTCAGTGGTCATTAAAGAAATGTGGATGGAGATAACTGGATACAGTATTGGAATTTAAAAGGATGAGGAGGGATTCCATTGAAACCTTTTGAATGTTGAAAGGCCTAGACAGAGTGGATGTGGAAAGGATGGTGGGGGAGTCTAGGACGAGAGGGCAGAGCCTCAGGATAAAGGGGCATCCATTTAAGGGATGTGAAGAAATCTCCTGGACCTGATGGGTTCCCTGTAGAATTTTATAAAATCTCCTGGACCTGATGGGTTCCCTGTAGAATTTTATAAATCATTCTCCTCACTTCTTTCTCCTCAGTTACTTTCAGTATTATCTGATTCGTTTAACTACGGCAAATTGCCACCCTCTTTCAATGAGGCATCTATTATTCTTCTTTTAAAAAAGGGCAAAGACCCAACAGAGTGTTCCTCGTACAGGCCGATCTCTCTGCTCAATGTTGATGTAAAAATCTTAGCTAAAGTGTTGGCTCATAGATTAGAAACCGTTATTCCCTCCATTATCTCTGATGACCAAACAGGCTTTATTAAAAACCGTCCCCCTTTTTTTAACATTCGGCGTCTATTTAATATTTTATACTCAGTTCCAACTGGGACTCCAGAATGTGTTATCTCCCTTGATGCGGAGAAAGCATTTGATCGTATAGAGTGGAACTACCTTTTTGCAGTCTTAGAAAAATTTGACCTCGGCCAAAGTTTCATCTCTTGGATCCAATTGTTGTACCTGTGTCCTACTGCTTCTGTTCTAACTAACTTTCAGAAATCCCAAGTATTCAATCTCAAAAGTGGCACCCGTCAGGGATGCCCCTTAAGTCCCTTTCTCTTTGATTTGGCTATAGAACCTCTGGCGATAGCATTTCGAAAATGTCCTGAACTGACCGGGATTTGGAGAGGGGCTGTTGAACATAAAGTCTCTCTCTATGCTGATGACTTACTACTCTTTCTCTCATATCCGTCTACATCCTTACCTCTAATGTTTTCACTTCTTGACCAGTTTAGCCAGATCTCTGGCTATAAACTCAACTTACATAAGAGTGAACTTTTCCCAATTAATAAAGAAGCACAAGAACTAATATTTCGAGATCTCCCTTTTAAAGTAGTCCATAATCAATTTACTTATCTTGGAATTACAGTCACAAGGAAGTTTAAAGATCTCTTTCGTGAAAACTTTGTCAACCTTTCATATGCTACAAAACAGAGTCTGATACAATGGTCACCTCTATCTATGTCCTTGGTAGGTCGTATCAATGTCGTCAAAATGTATGTTCTCCCCAAATTCTTATACTTATTTCAATCTATCCCAATTTTTATTCCTAAATCTTTTTTTGATTCCTTAGACTCTATTATTTTGTCATATCTGTGGCAGAATAGACACTCTAGAATTAATAAAATCCACCTCCAAAAATCTAAAAAAGAGGCTTTACTTAACTTTCGCTTATATTACTGGGCAGCTAATATACGTTGTGCTGCCTTCTGGTCTTTCTTCCACGGTCAACCTGAGTGCCCTAACTGGGTGGCAATGGAGTTGAGCTCCACTAAAGAATTATCTATATCTGCACTTCTTGGCTCTGCACTCCCTAGCAGTCTGCCCAGATCAATAGCTAATCCTCTGGTTAGACACACTTTGCGTATATGGGCTCAGTTCAGGAAATGCTATGGTTTCCAGGGGTTTTCCATTTCTAGCCCTGTCGCACATAATCACCTTTTTTTACCTACCACGTTCGATTCAGCATTCCATGTTTGGTACAGGAAGGGCATTAGACATTTTGAAGATCTCTTCATTGATAACCGCTTCGCTTCTTTTCAACAGCTCTCTGTTAAGTTCAACCTGCCTAACGCTCACTTTTTCAGATATCTCCAAATCCGACACTTTACTGCTCCTTTAATTCCTAACTTTCCTGAAATGCCTGCGAAAAATGCTATGGACCTATTTCTCTCCATTAATCCACTAGGTAAAGGTTTAATTTCAATTATCCAAGATAAACTAGCAGCCTTACGACGGGCCCCTGTGGATAAAATTAAAATGGCCTGGGAGCAGGATTTAAATATCTCCTTATCCGAGGAGAGCTGGGACTCAGTTCTCAAATCGGTTAACTCAACCTCTCTTTGTGCTCGCCATTGTCTCTTACAGTTTAAGATTGTTCATAGAGCCCATATGTCTAAATCTAAACTATCTCGATTCTACCCTGGCATTAGTCCGCTCTGTGATAAATGCAAGAGGGGCGTGGCCTCTCTCATCCATATGTACTGGCTCTGTCCTAGCTTGGAGAAATTCTGGAAAGATGTCTTCACTACACTATCGGGTATTCTGAATCAGCACCTAGAACCTAACCCCTTAATTGCTCTGTTCGGTTTTTGGGGCGAGACAGATTTATGTCTGGGTCCGACCAAATGCCGAATACTATCCTTTGCCTCTCTCCTGGCGAGACGCTTGATCCTCCTTAGATGGAGAGATGTTGCCCCGCCCACTCATGCGCAATGGCTTAACGACATTATGGCCTGCTTGGACCTCGAAAAAATTCATTATTCAGTTCTCAATTCGGATTTAAAGTTCCATAAGATCTGGGGGCCTTTTATCGAGTACTTTCATAACCTTCCTCTTGTCTAGGGTTTTTTTTTTCTTTTCGGTCCCTTGCTTTCAGCTCCCTTTTTTTTTTCTGGTAGTAGGCATTATTATCCTCTGTTGCGAAGTGTATTCACAGTCTGGGAGTTTGACTGTCCGGACTTATACTCTCTATACTGTGTGGTGGTTGGTCTGGAATTGTTTTTTTTTCTTGTGTTGTGGGGTTTGGGGAGGACACTAAGCTCACTTGTCTTTAATTTAGGTGCTTTTTTGTTAAATTCTCTTCCTGTGTAGCATATTGTTATTGTGTGCTTAACCTTGCTCTGTATTAATGCTCCTCATTGGGATTTGGGGTTTCTAATTTTGTAAAATGTTTTGAAAAACTAATAAAAAAAATTTAAAAAAAGGGATGTGAAGAAATGTCTTTAGCCTGAGGGTGGTGAATTTAAGGTGAATTTAAATGGAGGAATTTAAGGTGGGGGGTTATATGGGAGGCAGGTTTTGAGGGTTGGCACAACATTGTGGGCTGAAGGGCCTGAAATGTGCTGTACTATTCTATGTTCTATTTGTGAAATTTATTTCCACAGGCAGCTGTGGAGGCAGAGATTGATAGGTTCTTGATTGGCCATGGCATCAAAAATTACAGGGAGAAGGCCAGGTTGTGGGGCTGAGGAAGAGGAGAAGGATCAGCCATGACTGAATGGGGGAGCAGACTCGATGGGCCAAATGATCTAATTCTGCTCCTACTTCTTATGGTCTTAAATATCCGAGAGAAGGTAAAGGAGGTGGGTTCGTGCTCTTTATTAAGGATGAGAGTGGGGTGATGGCAAGAGACAATATAAGTTCTAAAGAGAAGAATGTTAGGTAGAGATTAGGAAGAGTAAAGAGAACAATTACTGGTGAGAGATGCCTATAGGCCACCAAATAACATCACAGTGACATAGGCAATACATCAAGGAATATCTGATGCATGCAAGAATGGAACAGCAGTTGTCATGGGGAACTTTAACTTGCATATCAATTCAGTGAATCAAGTTGGTCTGGTCAGTTTTGAGGAGGACTTCACAGAATGGACTAGTGATAGCTTTTTTGAATAATATGCTATTGAACCTACAAGGGAAATCACCATCATAGATCTGGTCCTGTGCTGTGAGACAAGTCAAATTAACAATCTTGTATTTAGGGATCCTCTTGGATAGAGTGATCACAATATGACGGAATTTCTCATACAAGAGGAGGGTGCAGAGACTCCAATGGGATGTGCAAGGAGCTGGCTGATGGAGACAGGGAACACTGGCTATATGGTGGGACAGTTGGAGAACAGCAGAAGGTTTTCAAAGAGATTTTTCACGGTACTCTACAAAAGAATATGCCAGTTTAAAGCAAGAACAGTAGAGGTAGGGAGAGCCAGTCTTGGATAACTAAGGAAATGAAAGAAGTCATCACAAGTCCACGTCATCAAACTAAAATCATGCATACAAAGTCACCAAGAGCAGTGGGAAACTTTAAAAAGCAATAAAGAAAGGGAAGACAGATTATGTAATTAAACCAGCACAAAATATAAAAAATAGATGGTAAAAGTTTTTATAATTACATATAACGGAAAAGGGTAGCTAGAGTGATCATGGACCCCTAGCGTGATGAGAAGGGAAAATTAATATTGGGTAATGTTGAAATGGCCAAGCCTTGAATGACTATTTTGTGTCAGTCTTCATGGTGGAGGCCACATCTAACATGCCAAAGAGATGTTATGGATGCAATGGGGAAGTGAGGACCACGATACAATCATTGTCACTCAAGAGGTAGTGATGAGAAAACTAGTGGGCCTAAAACTAGACAAGTCCTCTAGTCCTTTTTCAGAAAGCTGAAAGGTCTGACAGTAGATAAGTCACCTGGACCAGATGGACTATACTCCAGGGTTCTGAAAGAAGCAGCTGAAGGGATTGTAGAGGCTTTAGTAGTAATCTTTTAAGAATCACTAGATTTTGGAATGGTTCCAGAGTTTAGAAGAATGGGGGAGATGGGGGAGATGGGAAATCTCCCTGAAACCTTTCAAGTATTAAAAGGCCTAGATAGAGAGGATGTATCCTATAGTCGGGGAGTCTAGAACCAGAGGTCAATAGGTTCTTGATTAGTGAAGGTGTCAAAGGTTACGGGGAAAAGGTAGGAAAATGGGGTTGAGAGGGATAACAACTCAGCCATGTTGCAATGACAGAGCAGACTCAGTGAGCTGAATGACCTAATTCTGCTGCTATGTCTTGAGGTCCTGAAGGGATGCATCCCAAAATGGCTGAAGTTATAGTAAATGTGCTTGTGCTAATTTACCAAAGTACTCCAGACTCTGGGCAGGTCCTGGCAGATCAAAAGACAGTTAATGTCATGTCACTGGTTAAAAAATTATATAGGCAAAAGGCGGTTAACTACAGGTGAGTTAACTTAACATATGAAGTCGGGAAAATGCTTGAAGCTATCATTAAGGAAGAACCAGTGAGTCATTTGGATAAAACTGGTTCCATCAAGCAGACACAACATAGATTCAGGAAGAGCAGGTCCTGATGATAAACTTACTGGCGTTCTTCAAGGGTATAATGAGCGCAGGACTAACAGATCAGATTATTATTTAAGTGGTGACAGATTGTAGCATACTCTTATGCAGAGGGACCTGGGAGAGCTTGTGCATGAATCATAAAAGATTGGTTTACATGTGCAACGGATTATCATGAAAGAAAATGGACCATTGGCTTTCATTGTTAGAGGGACTGAATTTAAGAGCCGGGAGGTTTTGCTGCAGCTATACAGGGTAATGGTGCGGTTCTAGTCTCCTTGCTTGAGGAAATACATAACTGGCTTCGGAGATGGTGCAGAGGAAGTTACCAGGCTGATTCTGAGGATGCGGGGTTAACCTATGAGAAGAGATTGAATCACCTGGAACCATACACAGTGGAATTCAGAAGAATGAGAGGAGATTCTATAACATTATGAAAAAGACAGATAAGATAGAGGAAGGAGAGATGTTTTCATTGATAAGTACAACTAGAACTAGGGGACATAGCCTTAAGATTCAAAATAGATGTAGGACAGAGATGAGGAGAAACTGCTTTTCCCAGAGAGTAGTGAATCTCAGTGAAATTCTCTGTCCAGCAAAGCATAGAGGTTACTTCACTAAATATACTTAAGTGGACAATTTTTTGCATAATAGGGGAGTTAAAAGTTATGGGGAAAAGGCCATGATCTTATGAATGGCACAGCAAGCTTAACGGGCCAGATGGCCTACCCCTGCTCCTGCATCCCTTTCACACAACTTAGACTCAGCATGCTGTACAACCCCAAGTAAGATCAGGTGGGCCATTCGGACTCATTCTTCAAGGATACACACGGTCCATGTTTTCACCTGCAGCAATCTGAGTAGTCAGCCTCAGATACAGTTTGGTATGGCAAATGCTCTACCCAAGACCACAAGGAACTTCAGAGAGTTCTATTCACCCTGCAAAAACCAACCTCCCCACCACAGACTCTATGAACACTTCTCGCTTCCTTGGTAAAACAGCCAGGAGAGTCAAAAATCCCTCCCACCTCAGTCATTCTCTCTTCTCTCCCTGCCCCCCCCCCCATCTGGTAGAAGATACAAAAGCCTGAAAGTACGGACCACCACGCTCAAGGACAGCTTCTACCCCACTGTTATAAGATCATTGAACAGATTCCCTTGTACGATAAAATAGACTCTTGACCTCACAATTAACTTCGCCATGGCCTTGTACTTCATCAACTGCCTGTACTTCTTCTGTAACACTTTGCACTCTGTTATTGCTTTTCCCTTGTACAGCCTTCGTGTACTCACTGTACCTTGGCACATGACAATAATGAACCAATTTACTGTCTTGTTGGGTGCATTAAAACAGAAAACAACATAGAACAAAGGTGGTGTGAGGGGCAAGTGTATTTTTGCATAGACAGTAATGAATGCCAAGAATGTGTGTGTACCTGGATTGATGAAGGAGGCAAATACAATCGAGGCATTTAAGAGGTTCTTAGAAAGGTACATGGATATTCAGAGAATAGAGGGATATGGATATTGTAAAGGTAGAAAGGATAGGTTTAGTTAGGCATTTAATTAGTTTGGTATAATATCATAGGTTGAAAGTCCTGTTCTTGCACTGTACTATGTTCTAAAACATGTTTAAAAGAGGGGCAAGATACACAGTAATCTTTCTCTTATGTGTTCTACTGCTCACCCATAAATCAGAGACAGCACAGATTAAATACAGTCTAAAGCTCTCCCAACACTGTCAGTGCAGGGACTTGACTAGTTAGATAGAGTCTAGCTTCCTCTAGGATATTCCCCAGGATATTGCCAACATGGTCCAATACAGAATAAAACACCCTCTACACCATCACTCACAGGGAAAAGAAGAACATGTTGATGACTGCATATTTTTTGTGAGGTGCTAAAGTGAGGCCCAATCTAGTCTCTCAAGTGGGCAGATTTCACACATAAATCAAATTGGCGACGATCTGGTAACTATCAGATGAGAGCACCCTGAATGGTTGCATTACTGCCTGGTACGGGAACTGTACCTCCCTTAATCACAGGACTCTGCAGAGAGTGGTGCGGACAGCCCAGCACATTGGTAGTTGTGAACGTCCCATGATTCAGGGCATTTACAGAGACATGTGTATAAAAAGGGCCTAAAGGATCTTTGGGGACCTGAGTCACCCCAACCACAATCTATTCCAGCCGTTACCATCCGGGTAGTGGTACCGCAGTATAAAATCCAGGACCAACAGGCTCCAGGACAGATTCTTCTACCAAGCCATCAGACTGATGAATTCACACTGTAATATAGAGTATACTCTATATTACATTGACTGTTCTATTTATTATAATTTACTATGATTGCACATTTAGATGGAGACGTAACGTAAAGATTTTTACTCCTCATGTATGTGAAGGATGTAAGAAATAAAGTCAATTCAATTCAGATGAGGGAACTTGCTCCACATACAGTCAATGTTGCATTTCTTTGAAAGTGCTGTCTCTAAGGAGTTTGTATGTTCTCCCTGTGATTATGCAGGTTCCCACTGTGGGCTCCGTTTCCTCCCACATTCCAAAGTTAGGTCTAGGGTTAGTAAGTAATCAGCATGTAATGTTAGCACCAGAAGAGTGGCAGCAATTACGAGCTGGCCAGCAAATCTTATGCTTTTTCTGATTTAATGCAAGTGACACATTACAGCATATGTTTCAATGTACTGTGCAAAATGAAGCTCATCCATTGTGAAGTATTTATGCATATCTTATTCCATATCCCTACTTTAACCTCTAGCTTGATTTTATGCAATTCATTATTCTTTATCACTGTTGCTTGTGGTTATTTGTTGCATGTCACACCCTGACCAACACACCACTGCAAATTCCTCATACATGTGAACATATATGGTGAATAAAGCTGATTTTTGAATGGCAGATACGGACAAGTGTGTGGTGCTGCATTTTGGATGGTTAAAACAGATCAGCGCTTGTCAGGACTCTGTAAATGAGCGAGTCCTGACGAATACTGTAGAATGGAGAGATCAAGGAGTATAGATACATCTGTCCTTGAAAGTGACGACTCAGGTAGAGCACTCGGTACAAGAGTTGGGACACCATGTTACAATTGTACAAGTCATTAATGATTCCTGACTTGGAGTATTATGTGCAGCTCCGGCCAGCAAGCTATAGAATGGATGTCATTAAGCAGGAAAGGGTGCAGAAAGGATTTACGAAAATGTTCTAGCACTGGAGGACTTGAGTTTTAAGGAGAGATTGGATGATTGGAGCAGTTTCCCCTTGAGCGTAGGAGGTTGAGGGATGACCTTATGAAGGTGCATAAAATTATGAGGGCTGGCCTTTATAAATCAGAGCATTGAGTACAGAAGTTGGGATGTAATGTTAAAATTGTACAAGGCATTGGTAAGGCCAAATTTGGAATATTGTGTACAGTTCTGGTCACTGAATTATAGGAAAGATATCAATAAATTAGAGAGAGTGCAGAGACGATTTACTAGGATGTTACCTGGGTTTCAGCACTTAAGTTACAGAGAAAGGTTGAACAAGTTAGGTCTCTATTCATTGGAGCGTAGAAGGATGAGGGGGGATTTGATCGAGGTATTTAAAATTTTGAGAGGGATAGATAGAGTTGACGTGAATAGGCTGCTTCCATTGAGAGTAGGGGAGATTCAAACGAGAGGACATGATTTGAGAGTTAGGGGGCAAAAGTTTAAGGGAAACACGAGGGGGTATTTCTTTACTCAGAGAGTGATAGCTGTGTGGAATGAGCTTCCTGTAGAAGTAGTAGAGGCCAGTTCAGTTGTGTCATTTAAGGTAAAATTGGATAGGTATATGGACAGGAAAGGAGTGGAGGGTTATGGGCTGAGTGCAGGTAGGTGGGACTAGGTGAGATTAAGAGTTCGGCACGGACTAGGAGGGCCGGAATGGCCTGTTTCCGTGCTGTGATTGTTATATGGTTATATGTTATATGGTTATAGATAAGTAGGATGGTCACAGATTTTTTCCGAGGGTAAGAGAGTCTAAAACTAGAAGGCATAGGTTTAAGATAGGAGGGAAACAATTTAGAAAGGACCTAAGAAACAATGTTTTCCAACTGAAGGGGAAACAAACCATCAGAGTAAGATACAGAGGTGGGTCTAAAAGTTTAAAGAACACTTAGACAGTACACAGACAGAGGATGCTGAAGGAATACAGGCTAAACACAGGTAAATGTGACTAGTTCAGGAAAACAACTTGTTTAGCAGGGATGAGTTGGGCCAAAGGACCCATTTCCATGCTGTATAACTTCACAAGGAAGAACAGGGATGGCAAGATCAGAAAACATTGGATGGTGAGAAAGCCGATGACTTTACTCAAGAAAAAAAAGGAAGTATATGTAAGGTTTAGGAAACTAAAATGAAACGGAGACCCTGAGGATTTTAAAGAAGGCAGAAAAGTACTTAATACACTGTGCTCAATTCTGGTCACCTCACTACAGGAAACCACAGAAAGGGTGCAAGGAGATTTACAAGGAAGTTGCCTGGATTGGGGAGCATGCCTTATGAGAATAGGTTGAGTGAACTTGGCCTTTTCTCCTTGGAGCGACGGAGGATAAGAGGTGACCTGATAATGAGAGGCATTGATCGTGTGGATAGTCAGAGGCTTTTCCCCAGGGCTGAAATGGCTAGCACGAGAGAGCATGGTTTTAAGGTGCTTGGAAGCAGGTACAGAAGTGATATCAGGAGTAAGTTTTTTATGTAGAGAGTGGTGAATGCATGGAATGGGTTGACGGCATCGGCAGTGTAGGAGGCAGATACGATAGGGTCTTTTAAGAGACTCCTGGATGACTACATGGAGCTTAGAAAAATAGAGGGCTATGGGTAAAGCCAAAGTAGTTCTAAGATAGGGACATGTTCGGCACAGCTTTGTGGGCTGAAGGGCCTGTATTGTGCTGTAGGTTTCTATGTTTCTATAAGGGATTTCGGAGAGCAAGGAAGGCCCATGAAAACCCTTGGCAAGTAGGATTAAAGAGAATCCCAAGGCATTCTACACACAAATCAAGAGCCAGACGATACCTGGGAAATGGGTAGGACCACTAAGGAAAGGAAGATGTGATAGCAGGCAGAGGAATTGTGTAAGGTAAAATATAGTGGTCACTGGGATGTATTCTGTGACTAGTGGTGTTGCGCAGGAAGAGGGACTGGTATTGTACCTCTGCTGTTTGTCATGTATATAAATGACCTGGATGGGTGGGTTAGTAAGTTTGCAGACAATACAAAGATCGGTGGTGTTATGGATAACATAGAAGACTGCCAATGGATATACAGTAGTTTCTGGTTAATTGGGACATATTGGAACCAGTACATTTTGGTTCAACTAACTGGTTTCATGTACACAGTTAAAAAAGTATAAAAATACAAGCTGAGTTAAATGAAATACAGAACAAATTAGAACTACAATACTACGAAACTATGTATTATAGTTCCTAATAGTTATTGATGGAGGAATTCATCCAGTGTACACTGCCGTGTTCTTTTGATTGTCTGTAAATGAACAAAATCAATGCAGACACCGAGTGCAAATAATGGACTGCCTTCATAAACACTTCGAACAATTGTATCCTCCAAATCTTCATTTTCATTGTAATATTCACGATGAGCGATGACATCTCAAAACTGTTTGTAGTTCCCAACTTGTTAAAGTAGAGAAATCTTTTCATTTTCACTCCAGGCCATTTTGGGTACTTCTAAGCCTGAAGGCTTGAAACCGCAGTGAAGAAATCAGTACTGAATTGTCTCGCTGCTTATTTCTCACCAACTATTAGTAACAAAAATTACTGATTTTTGAACATAAACACATGTAACTGATGTGATTTTAAAACTGTTCACTCTAAACACAATGTAGTGTCTAATGGCCACACAAGTGCATGCAACTAACGGTAGTTAGAAATTGTTTAGCAACAGCCTCCTGTCCCAAATAAACAAAGGGAATCCCAGTTATTTTCTTGATTAGTTTTTAATTCTTTAAAAATTGTCCCAAATAAGTATGAGTTGAAGAAATGGCAGAGAAATGGCAGATGGAATTTAACATGGCCACACACACAAAATGCTGGTGGAATGCAGCAGGCCAGGCAGCATCTATAGGGAGAAGTGCTGTCGATGTTTCGGACTGAGACCCTTCGTCAGGACTAACTGAAAGGAAAGATAGTAAGAGATTTGAAAGTAGTGGGGAGAGGGGAAATGCGAAATGATAGGAGAAGACCGGAGGGGGTGGGATGAAGCTACTAGCTGGAAAGGTGATTGGCGAAAGTGATACAGAGCTGGAGAAGGGAAAGGATCATGGGACGGGAGGCCTAGGGAGAAAGAAAGGGGGAGGGGACCACCAGAGGGAGATGGAGAACAGGCAGAGTGATGGGCAGAGAGAGAAAGAAAAAAAGGGAGGGGGAAAAAAAAACTAAATATATCAGGGATGGGGTAAGAAGGGGAGGAGGGGCATTAACAGAAGTAAGAGAAGTCAATGTTCATGCCATCAGGTTGGAGGCTACCCAGCCGGTATATAAGGTGTTGTTCCTCCAACCTGAGTGTGGCTTCATCTTCACAGTAGGGGAGGCCACGGATAGACATATCAGAATGGGAATGGGACGTGGAATTAAAATGTGTGGCCACTGGGAGATCCTACTTTCTCTGGCAGACAGAGCGTAGGTGTTCCGCGAAACAGTCTCCCAGTCTGTGTCGGGTCTCACCAATATATAAAAGGCCACACCGGGAGCACCGGACGCAGTATACCACACCAGCCGACTCACAGGTGAAGTGTCGCCTCACCTGGAAGGACTGTCTGGGGCCCTGAATGGTGGTGAGGGAGGAAGTGTAAGGGCAGGTGTAGCACTTGTTCCGCTTACAAGGATAAGTGCCAGGAGGGAGATCGGTGGGAAGGGGTGGGGAGGATGAAAGGACAAGGGAGTCGCGTACGGAGAGATCCCTGCAGAAAGCAGAAAGGGGGGGGGGGAGGAAAAGATGTGCTTGGTAGTGGGATCCTGTTGGAGGTGGCGGAAGTTACGGAGAATTATATGTTGGACCCGGAGGCTGGTGGGGTGGTAGGTGAGGACAAGGGGAACCCTATCCCGAGTGGGGTGGTGTGCGGATGGGGTGAGGGCAGATGTGCGGGAAATGGGAGAGATGCGTTTGAGAGCAGAATTAATGGTGGAAGAAGGGAAGCCCCTTTGTTTAAGAAAGGAAGACATCTCCTTCGTCCTGGAATGAAAAGCCTCATCCTGAGAGCAGATGCGGCCTTGTCCGACCCTGTCTCTTGCAAAAATGCCATCCCCTTCTCACAGTTCCTCCGTCTCCACCGCATCTGCTCTCAGGATTCACCCAATTCTCCGTAACTTCCGCCACCTCAAACGGGATCCCACTACCAAACACATCTTTCCCTCCCCTCCTCTTTCTGCTTTCCGCAAGGATTGCTCCCTATGCGACTCCCTTGTCCACTCGTCCCTCCCCATCCCTTCCCACCGATCTCCCTCCCGGCACTTATCCTCGCAAGCGGAACAAGTGCTACACCTGCCCCTACACTTCCTCCCTCACCACCATTCAGGGCCCCAGACAGACCTTCCAGGTGAGGCGACACTTCACCTGTGAGTCGGCTGGTGTGGTATACTGCGTCCGGTGCTCCCGGTGTGGCCTTTTATACAAACCCCATTTCCAGAAAAGTTGGAATATTTTCAAAATGCAATAAAAACAAAAATCCATGATATGTTAATTCACGAGAACCTTTATTTAACTGACAAAAGTACAAAGAAAAGATTTTCAATAGGTTTACTGACCAACTTAATTGTATTTTATAAATAGACAAAAATTTAGAATTTGATGGCTGCAACACACTCAACAAAAGTTGGGACAGAGTTAAAATAAG
The DNA here is from genome assembly GCF_048418815.1 of Hemitrygon akajei. Classification (NCBI taxonomy): domain Eukaryota; kingdom Metazoa; phylum Chordata; class Chondrichthyes; order Myliobatiformes; family Dasyatidae; genus Hemitrygon; species Hemitrygon akajei. The sequence continues at coordinate 103,284,624 of NC_133129.1, read as the reverse complement.
ATTGAAAAGTGCACAGAATATTTAAGTAACACCGGTTTGGAAGACTCCACATTAAGCAGGCTAATTGGTAGCAGGTGAGGTATCATGACTGGGTATAAAAGTAACGTCCATCAAAGGCTCAGTCTTTGCAAGCAAGGATGGGTCGTGGCTCACCCCTTTGTGCCAAAATTCGTGAGAGAATTGTTAGTCAGTTCAAAAGGAACATTTCCCAACACAAGATTGCAGAGAATTTAGGTCTTTCAACATCTACAGTACATAATATTGTGAAAAGATTCAGAGAATTCAGAGACACCTCAGTGCGTAAAGGGCAAGGTCAGAAACCACTGTTGAATGTGCGTGATCTTTGAGCCCTCAGGCGCCACTGCCTAAGAAACCGTCGTGCTACTGTGACAATTATAGCCACCTGGGCTCGGGAGTACTTTGGAAAACCATTGTCACTTAACACAGTCCGTCGCTGCATCCAGAAATGCAGCTTGAAAGTGTATTACGCAAGGAGGAAGCCATACATCAACTCTATGCAGAAACGCCGGCGAGTTCTCTGGGCCCGAGCTCATCTCAGATGGACCGAAAGACTGTGGAACCGTGTGCTGTGGTCAGATGAGTCCACATTTCAGCTAGTTTTCGGAAAAAACAGGCGTCGAGTTCTTCGTGCCAAAGATGAAAACGACCATCCTGATTGTTATCAGCGAAAGGTGCAAAAGCCAGCATCTGTGATGGTATGGAGGTGCATCAGTGCCCACGGCATGGGTGAGTTGCATGTATGTGAAAGTACCATTGACTCTGAGGCGTATATTAGGATTTTAGAGAGACATATGTTGCCATCAAGGCGACGTCTCTTCCCGGGATGTCCATGCTTATTTCAGCAGGACAATGCCAGACCACATTCTGCACGGACTACAACAGCGTGGCTTTGTAGACACAGAGTGTGTGTGCTTGACTGGCCTGCTGCCAGTCCAGATCTATCTCCTATTGAAAATGTATGGCGCATCATGAAGAGGAGAATCAGACAACGGAGACCACGGACTGTTGAGCAGCTGAAGTCTTATATCAAGCAAGAATGGACAAAATTTCCAATTGCAAATCTACTACAATTAGTATCCTCAGTTCCAAAACGATTAAAAAGTGTTAGTAAAAGGAAAGGTGATGTAACACAATGGTAGACATGCCTCTGTCCCAACTTTTGTTGAGTGTGTTGCAGCCATCAAATTCTAAATTTGTGTATATTTACAAAATACAATTAAGTTGGTTAGTAAAACTATAGAAAATCTTTTTTTTGTACTTTTGTCAGTTAAATAAAGGTTCACGTGAATTAACCTATCACAGATTTTTGTTTTAATTGCATTTTGGAAAATATCCCAACTTTTCTGGAAATGGGGTTTGTATATTGGTGAGACCTGACACAGACTGGGAGACCGTTTCGCTGAACACCTATGCTCTGTCCGCCAGAGAAAGCAGTATCTCCCAGTGGCCACACATTTTAATTCCACGTCCCATTCCCATTCTGATATTCCCATTCCATGGCCTCCTCTACTGTCAAGATGAAGCCACACTCAGGTTGAAGGAACAACACCTTATATACCAGCTGGGTAGACTCCAAACTGATGGCATGTACATTGACTTCTCTAACTTCTGTTAGTGCCCCTTCTTACCTCATCTCTGATATATTTAGTTTTTTATTGTTTATTTCCCCTCCCTTTTTTTATTTCTCTCTCTGCCCATCACTCTTCCTGTTCTCCATCTCCCTCTGGTGCTCCCCTCTCCCTTTCTTTCTCCCTAGGCCTCCCGTCCCATGATCTTTTCCCTTCTACAGCTCTGTATCCCTTTTGCCAATTGCCTTTCTGGCTCTCAGCCTCACCCCACCCCCTCCGGTCTTCTCCTATCATTTCACATTTTCCCCTCCCCCTCCTACTTTCAAATCTCTTACTATCTTTCCTTTCAGTTAGTCCTGACGAAGGGTCTTGGCCCGAAACATCGACAGCGCTTCTCCCTATAGATGCTGCCTGGCCTGCTGCGTTCCACCAGCATTTTGTGTGTGTTGCTTGAATTTCCAGCATCTGCAGATTTCCTCGTGTTTGCCTTTAATATGGGAAGGGTTGCACTTTGAAAGATTAAATGTAAAGAGACAGTCGACTGTGAAAAGCAGAGGAGTCTTGGAAGTCAAAGTCTACAGTTCCCTTAAAGTGGCTACACAGGTTGACCGGTTAGGGTGGAAAACGTGTATAACATGTTTGCCCTTATTCATCAAGGAAACTAATTTCAAGAGTTAGGAAGTTATGTTGCAGCTCAAGTGAGGATTTCTCTGGATTATTTACTTCCATTCTAGTCATTCCATTATATGAAGGATATGGAGGCTTTGGAAAGTGTGCAGAAGAGGTTCAACAGGATGCTGCCTGGATAACAGGACATGTGCTATTAAGAGAGGTTGGACAAACTTGGCTTGGTTTCTGTGGAACTACCAAGGCTGAGGGGAGATTTGATACAGGTTTATAAGAATATGAGGGGCATTGATAGAATAGACAGTTAGCATCTTTTTCCCAGGTTGAAATGTATAATACGAGAAGGTAAGCATTTAGGGTGAGGCGGTAAATTCAAAGGAGATGTGCAGGGCAAGCTATTTTTTTAATACAAGTGGTGGTGTCTGGTCTGCGCTGTCAAGGGTGATCGTGAAGGCAAAGACAATATCGGTTCAAAAGGACCTTAAATAGGCATGTGAATATGAGGAAAATAGACATGTATGTAGGCAGAGGAGATTAGTTGGACATTTGATTACTAACTTAATCAACACACACAAAATGCTGGAAGAATTTAGCAGGCCAAGCACCATCTATGGAAAACAGTAAACAGTTGATGTATCGGGCCGAGACCCTTCACCAGGTCCTGGCTTGCTGAGTTCCTCCAGCAATTTGTGTGTTGCTTGGATTTCCAGCATCTGCAGCTTTTCTCATGTTTGTACTAATTTAATCAGTTTGGCATAATATTGTCCACACAAAAGGCTGTTTCTCTGTTGTACTAAGTTCTATGCCTCGGAGTAACTAGAATGAGAAAGTCTTAGGTGTGGGATCCTTCACACCCATGAGACAGGACAGAAGGGTCTTTTGTTCAACCACTCCTCTGACAGTGCAGTATTGCTCATCTGACTTGCTGTTTCTTCAAGAGGAGCATTTCTTTATGACCTCCATTCTGACAGTGTGGACTTCCTTCTAATAAAGCCCATTCCAACAATGGAACACTTCATCACCTCTGCCTCGTTGACAAAGTCGTGCTCCATCAGTACTGGTTCCAATGAGCTAATTGTCATATACATCAGGATGCAATGAAATTCCCTGTTGGCATGAACGTCACCGAATCTGCTTCCAACAGTTGAACAGCAGGGCTACCCACTCAATGATGCCCTCTAGGATGCAATGTTCCCCTGTTCTTCTGTACTACTTCTCTAAACAGTGCTGCAATCCCTCAGTATTGCTAATACAGCCCTCCCTACACTGCAGTGCTCTCCAGGTACTGCTCCTCTGATAGCGTGGCTCTCCAACACCCTCCACCATGCTGCCCCTCTGACAATCCCACAGATTCCTTCTTCTTCAGCCCTTTACCTCTTCAGTCTATCACTCCACAGCTTCTTACACCACCCATCCTCCTACCTTCCTCCTCACCTGGTCTCATTCATCACCTGCTAGCTTGTACTCCTGCTCCCCTTCCCCAATCCTTCACATCTTCTTATTTTGGCTTCTGGCCTCTTCCTTTTCAGTCCTGATGAAATGTTTCAGCTAGAAACCTGTTTATTCCCCTCCATAGATTCTGCCTGACCTACTGAGCTCATCCAACACTCCATTGCTCAGTACTGTCCCTTCCACATTTAATCAAACTCTCCACATAATCCTCTAACAGTGGGCACAGTGTGGCACTCCCTTGGTAATGCTCTCCACTCTCAAATCCAACCAATCTTTTGGTGAGAGATTTAATCATGACTCTCATAGTTACATCTCAAAGTGTGGGGGAAACATCCCTTGTGACCCATGGTGAACAGATCTTCCTCGGCCAACACCTATACCTGGTAACCTGCATCACTATCACAGTTCTCTATGTGGAACCCTTCTGTGCTTTTTCTGTATGATAATGTTGTTGAAGACTTTCACTACCCTAAGGTACATATGAATGTCAAGTGAGGAAAGGTGAAGGGAAAGTGCCAGTCCTTTGCTTTTCCCTGAACCCATCACCCCCTCTGCCCACCCTCTCCTGAATGAGGTTCAAGATCACTCATCCATCCTGGTCAATCAAGGGGATGGAAGTGGACAGCTCATATCTGAAACTTCACCAAGGGCTCAGAAACCCCGCCCCCAACCAGGAGAACAACTCACTTGGAACACAAAGAGACTGCGAATGCTGGAATCCGTAATGTGAACTATCTACTGGAGGAACTTCGCAGGTAGATCAGCATCTGTAGAAGGAAAGGAATTGGCAATTTTTTGGGATGAAACCCTGCATCAAGACAGATTAGAGAGAGCAGGTGCCTAGTACAAAAAGAATGGGGAACTCAGAACCCCTGTCTCAACACTCCCCCCTCCACTTTATAGTAGTGGCTATCTACCCTCTCCACTCTTAGTCCCAATACAGAGTATCAACACAAAACTTTGACAATTCCTTTCCTCCCAAAAATGCAGTTTAACCCACCAGGTTTCTCCAGCAGATCGTTTCTCACTTAGGGACACAATAAAGCAAATTTCTAACCTCCTCTAAACCAATGGGATTCACTCACAATCCGAGGCAAAAAATAGAGACCCAAAAATAAACCAGTAAAGTACCGCAGAATCCCCTGAAACTATCATTGTCAAGAAGGAATATTTTCCCATCAGAACCTCTTAAATACAGGTTTATTTCAGAAATTTGCCCTGTGATTCATTGCCTACATTTACATCGCCCCTCTGATGTAGCAAGTGTATTTCATAGCAGCATTGTCAAATTTCTCAATAAAATAATTAAAAGACTATTCTCCAAACTTCATTTAAACTGCAGTCAGATCAAAGAACAAACTCCAGGGCTTAATAAAGGATTTAATTACGGACAATGAATAAAAGACATCAGTCTCACAATCCCTGCTTCCCGTTAGTGAGGTCCACCTCTGCACTTGCTCCTTGCCTGTGTTAGACACATGAATGTCTGCTTTCGTACTCAGATATGTTCACCTGATCCCCAGTTTGTTTCCAGTTCAAACAGCCACCTAGCCCACCCTCAAAGACTGAGCCTTCTGCATTCGAGAGATTCACCCCGCTGTGAGCAATTAAATTCCTCGCTGTCTCATGGTTTCTTTCCCTCCTGAATCTGTGTGCCTCCACCACTACCATTCTATATTCACCACCAAGTACTCACTCTCTCATCATCTTCCCCATCCAACTCCCTCAGAATTAGTTCTCTCAACAAGGTAATAGCAAAGAACATAGAACATTAGAGCACAATACAGGCCCTTCAGCCACCATGTTGTGCCAACCTTTTAACCTACTCTAAGATCAATCTAACCCTTTCCTCTTAATGAGTCCTCAATTTTTCCATCATCCAGGTGCCTATCGAAATTTCTTAAATATTCCTAATGTATCGGTTTCTACCACCACCCCTGGCAGCACACTCCATGCACCTATCACTTGTTGTGTAAAAAACCCACCTCTGACCTCATCCCTATACTTTGCTCCAATCGTCTTAAAATTATTTCCCTCATATTAGCCATTTCTGCCCTGGCAATAAAGACTCTGGCTGTTCACATCAGTCATGCTTCATCGCATCTTGTGCACCTCTATAAAGTCACCTCTCATCCTCCTCCAGTCCAAAGAGAAAACCCCTAGCTCGCTCAACTTATCCTCGTAATTCATGCCCTCTAATCTAGGTAGCACTCCAATAAACCTCTGCACCCTCTCTAACTCTTCCATATCCTTCCTATAATGAGGTGACCATAACTGAACACAATACTCCAAGTGTGATCTAATCAGTTATATAGAGCTGCAACATTACCTCATGGCTCTTGAACTCAATTCTCCGATTAATGAACAGCAACACACCATCAGCCCTATCAACTTGCACGGCAACTTTAAGGGCTCTATAGGTGTGGACCCCAATCCCTCTGTTCCTTCACACAGAAGAGAATCCTGCTAGTAATCCTGCACTCTGTCTTCAAAGTTGACCTGCCAAAGTGAATCACTTCTCATGACAAAACGCTGGTGGAACGCAAAGCCCAGGCAGCATCTATAGGGAGAAGCAATGTTGACGTTTCAGGCCAAGACCCTTCGTCAGGACCCTTCTCCCTTCAGATGCTGCCTGGCCTGCTGTGTTCCACCAGCATTTTGTGTGTGTTGCTTGAATTTCCAGCTTCTGCAGATTTCCTCGTGTTTACTTCACATGATGTTAGTCAGTTGTCAGTCCATGTTCTGGGAATATTCTAGCCGCACATTCTTTATCAATACAGGGGTCATACTCTAATCTGAACTTCCACTGCCGGAGGAGAAGTGCCTGAGGGAGTGCTGTTTACATGGTCTTGCTGAGTCCAGATAGGCTGCCGTATCTCCTGTATTACTACTACTACATCGATTCAGGCCTAATGGGCCAGCGTCGGGCACGATGACAGACTCTCCACTCCTCCCTCTCCCTCATCAGTGTGTTCAGTTCATCTACATTAGCCGCACCACAATCTTCTAGCAGCGTGTTGACCATAGTCTTGTGAGGGCGCCCAGGGTTCATCGTCCCATGCTTGGGCTCCCATGTAATGACTAGGCTGGCAGGTAGCTCAGGGTGGTGTAGACAGTGCCCCGCTAGTTGCAGCATTCTCGCCTCGATTTTAGTAGTGAGACAGACAGACAGACATACTTTATTGATCCCGAGGGAAATTGGGTTTCGTTACAGCCGCACCAACCAAGAATAGTGAAGAAATATAGCAATATAAAACCATAAATAATTAAATAATAATAAGTTAATCATGCCCAGTGGAAAGAAGTCCAGGACCAGCCTATTGGCTCAGGGTGTCTGACACTCCAAGGGAGGAGTTGTAAAGTTTGATGGCCACAGGTAGGAATGACTTCCTATGACACTCAGTGTTACATCTCAGTGGAATGAGTCTCTGGCTGAGTGTACTCCTGTGCCTAACCAGTACATTATGGAGTGGATGGGAGTCATTGTCCAAGATGGAGTGCAACTTGGACAGCATCCTCTTTGCAGACACCACCGTCAGAGTCTAGTTCCACCCCCACAACATCACTAGCCTTACGAATGAGTTTGTTGATTCTGTTGGTGTCTGCTACTCTCAGCCTGCTGCCCCAGCACACAACAACATAATAGCACTGGCCACCACAGCCTCGTAGAACATCCTCAGCATCATCCAGCAGATGTTAAAGGACCTCAGTCTCCTCAGGAAATAGAGATGGCTCTGACCCTTCTTGTAGACAGCCTCAGTGTTCTTTGACCAGTCCAGTTTATTGTCCATTCGTATCCCCAGGTAGTTGTAATCCTCCACCATGTCCACACTGACTCCTTGGATGGAAACAGGGGTCACCGGTGCCTTAGCCCTCCTCAGGTCCACCACCAGCTCCTTAGTCTTTTTCACATTAAGCTGCAGATGATTCTGCTCGCACCATGTGACAAAGTTTCCCACCGTAGCCCTGTACTCGGCCTCATCTCCCTTGCTGATGCATCCAACTATGGCAGAGTCATCAGAAAACTTCTGAAGATGGCAAGACTCTGTGTTGTAGTTGAAGTCCGAGGTGTAGATGGTGAAGAGAAAGGGAGACAGGACAGTCCCCTGTGGAGCCCCAGTGCTGCTGACCACTCTGTCTGGACACACAGTGTTGCAAGCGCACGTACTGTGGTCTGCTAGTCAGGTAATCAATAATCCATGACACCAGGGAAGCATTCCCCTACATCACTGTCAGCTTCTTCCCCAGCAGAGCAGGGCGGATGGTGTTGAATGCATCGGTAGGTCATCATAGAGCTCGACATTCATCATGTGCTGTTGCCAACTCATGTCAAGAGCCATCCAGAGCATTCCTGTATAACAACCATCTAGTGACTTTCACATGGTCTTGGTGAGTGTCCACGTCTCGCATCTGTAGGTGAGAATGGACTCTATGACAGCTTTGAAGATCCTCTTTTTGAGCCCTCTGGTCAGGTTCAACCTCCAGATTTCCTTCATGTCATTCATAGCCCTCCATGCCAGCGCCTTCCGTATCTTTATGTCCTTCTCTGAACTCATCATTCTTGATCTGAGGTACTTGTAGTCTAAGACTTTCTTAATGGTATCATTCTTTACGGTCTTGAGAGTACCTTTGTCGCAGTTGAACGCCATGTACTCTGTCTTTTTAGCATTTAGGTGAAGTCCAACTTTATTGCACTCAATTTCCACTTTTGTCAGTAGCTGCTGTGCTTCCTCAATCTGGTCAGAGAGCAGGACTATGTCATCTGCAAAATCGAGATCTGTGAGCGTAACTGGTCTGACCCTTTTGGTTCGTCCTGGTTTTATGGTAAAACCAAGCTAGACATGATCTTTGGTAGCTTGATGTAGAGCATAATCAAGGATGATTATAAAGATGTAGGGTGCCAGAGTGTCTCCTTGCAGCACACCAGCTAGGAGCTCAAACACTGCTGTTTCTCCACCTGGTGATACAACCTTCGCCATGGTCTCGGTATAGCTGGACTCTATTACTCTCAGTAGATGGTCTGGCACTCCGTAAGCTTTCAGGATCTTCAGCATTTTACCTCAGTGAATGGAGTCAAAAGCTTTGCCAAAATCGATGAAAATGCTATCTCCTGTATTACAGCATCACTTCTCTGAGGATTGTCACCTTGCCTGCGAGTTCCTGAGATCCCAAGTACGATGCTTTCTGGAGTCTAGCCATCTGATGCTTAGCTCCTGGCAGGCGTGTAAGGTCAAGGCAAAGGACAACGAGCTGTCCAAACTAGACCTCAATGGTTGAAATGGCAGAAGATAATGACACATCACAATGTCATTGAAGGCGAAGGAAATCTGCACCAGTCACCTTGCATTCCATGCCACTAAACCCTGAGCTCACTCAAGGACTGTGCAATGCCTGTACACGCATCAGCCTCCCCACCTAACACAAAGTCACACACAGGCATTCTCTATTAAGGGAATACACCCCTAAATTACAACTCCTTAGGACAACTTCATACTCGAGTGATCGCACTACCACCACTACATTACAGCCACGATAGCACTGATGGCCCAATGGCCATAGAGTGCCTCGAGGTGTCTGGTGGATATCAGAGATGCAGCAAGACTGAAGAATCTTGCTTTGAACTCTGAGCTAGTTCACTGGTTATTGTCGTGATGCCGGTGGCCTGCGTAATTAGCCAATAATAAAGTGACAGAGTAAAGTTGATGACTCATCGGTGCCAGTTAGAGGATGATAAAGCCCTTTAAAAATGATAATAACCAGCCCTCGCATTTCCACTGAGCAGGCCTTTAATACTGCTTATACTTGGGGCAGGCAACACGCTGTGCCACATAATGTTTTAAGTGCTGGTTCCCTCCGCGAATTGCTGATTAACACCCGCGGTAAGCCCTAATGACCAACACTGGAAATGGAGGTTTAGACAACCAAGCATTGTGTCATGGACAAAATCTCACCCCATCTTCAGAGCCAAAGGATAGCCTGCACCTTAATTTCCAGATGGAGCATAAGACTGAGGGTAAGCCATCAGCTATCTTAGCAAAGGATTCAGATTCAGATACATTTCGTCTTTTGCGGTAACAACCAACACAAGCTCAGGATGTGCTGAGAGTCACTACACATTCCAGTGCCAACATAGCATGTCCATCATGTTCAGCAGAAAAACACAAGCAAAAACAGGAACACAACAACAGCAAAGTAAGCCCCTTACCTCCCACCCACCCACTCGCACAAACGGAAAGACCTCCAACCCCAGGATAGGCCATCTCCAGGTCTCCAGCAGACTTGTAGATATCGGGCCTCTGATCTCCCCAGTGGACTCACAGCCACAGGGCTTTGGCCTTCCCCGAGACTCCCAGACTCACCAAATTGGGCATCAGTTATCGATATCAACCCCAGAACCTACTGATGATGGGATGATAAGACCCCAGCTCCAGACATCAAACTTTGCTAACTTTGGCCCTCTAGGGTGGTGCTCGTTGATCATGAGGGGTCACTAGCTCTCATCCTCACTGTTGCTCATCCACAGCACATGTGACCCAAAATGGAATCAGGGAAATTGCTGGCCTTTGATTACAGAGCAGAGGCTTAGGCTCCAGTGTAATCTGAAACTCCTCCATAGCCATGTCCCTATGCCCAAATCTGACCTATAAAACCTATAAAATATTGAAAGACCTAGATGGAGTGGATGTGGAGAGTATGTTTCCAATAATGGTAGAGTCCAGGAGCAGAGGGCACAGCCTTAGAATAGAAGGCAGAGATAAGAAGGAATTTCTTTAGCCAGAATCTGAGAAGAGATTGTATGGGGAGAGTATAAAATGGGATTAATGCAGGATGTGTAAATGGGTGCATGTCGGCCATCATGGGCTGAAAGGCCTGCTTCTGGACATTACAGCCCTATGAGTCATTGGTTCTACAATACTTTAGGACACTGTAGTTATGAAAAGTGCAGGTTCTTGAACTTTTACAACCAAATAAATATTTCTGAAATGCCCTGTGTGAGAGAAAGGAGACAGCTGCCAAGAGAAACATTGTCCAGATATTTATCACAATGTTAATTGTGGAAAAACTGCAGAGCATAGATTATATGATGCATTTAATTATGGGTGGCTGTTACGGGCAGCACAATGGGACAGCTAGTAGAGCCACTGCCTCACGGCCCCAGAGACCCAAGTTCAGTGTTGTTGGTGTAGAATTTACACAATTCCTCTAAGATCATGTGGGTTTCCACAGGTTTGATTTCCTCCCACACCCTAGAGACGTGCAGTTTTGAACACCGCTGTAAATTACCCTAAGATGTAGGTGAGTGGCAGAATCTGAGAAGAGATTGTATGGAGAGAGTACAAAAATGGAATTAATGCAAAATGTGTAAATGAGTGCTTGGTACGGAAACTGCACTGCAGCGGGCAGATGGGCTCTACCACAGCTAGTTAAAGCTACCCAGTGCATCTCCAGCACTAGCCTACCCACCATCAAGGCTGTATGCACAGAGAGTTACTGAAAAAAGGCCAGCAATATCATAAAGGGTCACACCCATCCTGTTCATGGAGTAACACACACAAAATCCTGAAAACCTCAGCAGGCCAAGTGGCATCTATGGAAAAGAGTACACAGCCGATGTTTCAGGTTGAGACCCATCCTGAAGAGTCTCACCCAAAATGTTGACCGTTTATTCTTTTTCATAGATGCTGCATAGCCCGCTGAGTTCCTCCAGCATTTTGTGAGTATTGCTTTGACTTCCAACATCTGCAGATTTTCTCATGTTTGCTGCTCATGGAGTGATTGTTCTACTCCCATCAGGGAAGAGGTTATGCAGCTTCGACACCAAAACTACTAAACTCAAAAACAGTTACTTCTAGGTGTATAAACTAATCTCATGTATTTATATTTATTGTGTTATTTTGTTTTTTATGCTCATTGTTCTTTCTTTATGCTGCATCAGATCTGGAGCAATCATTCTCCTTTACCCTTGTGTACTGAAGAATGACAATAAACAATGTTGATGGGCAGCATGGGTTCAGTGGGCTGAAAGGGCTGCTCTGTGCTTTACAACTCTATGAATCATTGGTCTTGCAATACTTTGGGACCCTTGTAGTTATGAAAGGTGTGAGCTCTTGATATTTCTGAAATGTCATCACTGGAGCAGCATCATCATTATCATGTCCGTGTCGTTTGCCATAGGCGATCATGGTCTTCATGATTATGATTATTTCTGTCAAATTTTTCTACAGAAGTGGTTTGCCATTGCCTTCTTCTGGACAGTGTCTTTGCAAGACAGGTGATTCCAGCCACTTTTAGTACTCTTCAGAGACTGTCTGCCTGGTGTCAGTGGTGTCATAACCAGGACTTGTGATATGCACCTGCTGCTCATACAACCATCCACCCCCTGCCCCCATGGCTTCACGCGACCCTGATCGGGGAGGCTAAGCGGGAGCTACACCTTGCCCAAGGGTGACCTGCAGGCTAGCAGAGGGGAGGAGCATCTCACACATTCTTTGATAGAGAAGTACCTCTATCCTGCCACCCATATGGGGTAGCATAGGAATGGCTAAGTCTCAGCAAGCTCCTGCTGTATGCTTGGGTTCATTGCCTTGCTGGAAAACAAATCTTCTCCCAAGTTGCAGTTCTCTTGCAGACTACATCAGATTTTCCTCCAGCATTTCCCTGTACTTTGCTGCAATCATTTTACCAACTGCCTTCACAAGTTATCATGTGAATAGTCAGAGGCTTTTTCCCAGGGTTGAAATGACTAACACGAGAGGGCACTGATTTAAGGTGCTTGGAAGTAGGTACAAAGGGGATGTCAGGGATAAGTTTTGTGTTTTGTTTTTTTTTTTTTTTTTACACAGAGAGTGGTGACTGCATGGAATGGGCTGCCAGCAGCAGTGGTGGAGGTACTTACAATAGGGTCTTTTAAGAGGCTCCTGGCTACATACATGGAGCCTAGAAAAATAAAGAGCTATGGATAACCCTAGGTAATTTCTGAAGTAAGTACATGTTCGGCACAACATTGTGGGCCAAAAGGCCTGTATTGTGCTGTAGGTTTTCTCTGTTTCTATGTTTCCAGGGGCCGCTGCAGTGAAGCACCCCCACAACATGATGTAGCCACCACCATGCTTCACGGTAGGGACTGTGCATTTTTGATGATATACAGTGTTTGGCTTATGCCAAGCATAGCGTTTAGTCTAGTTGCTCAATTTTGGTTTAATCAGACCATAGTTTTCCAGTTGACTTCAGAGTCTCCCACATGTCTTCTGGCAAACTCTAGCCGAGATTTCATGTGAATTATTTTCAACAGTGGCTTTCTCTTTGCCACTTTCCCATAAAGCTGGAACTGGTGAAGCACCTGGGCAACAGATGCATGTGCAGTCTCTCCCATCTCAGCCATTGAATATTGTAACCCCTCCAGAGTTGTCATAGGTCTCTTGATGGCCTCCCTCACTAATCCTTTTCTTGTATGGTCACTCAGTTTTTGAGGACAGCCTGCACTAGGCAGCTTTACAGCTGTGTCATTTCCTTATGATTGAATTCACTGCACTCCAAAGTACTTGGAAATCTTCTTGTATTCATCTCCTGATCTGTGCTTTTCAATAACCTCTTCACAGAGTTCCTTGGAATATTTTTTTGTCTTCATGGTGTTTTCCAGGATATTGACTCACCAACAGTTGGACCTTTCTGATACAATCGATTGAAGCACCTTGACTGTATATAGTGATCTCCATTTAACTAATAATGTGAGTTCTAAAACCAATTACCTGCACCAGTGATGACTTGGTTCATCATATGAAAGGGTGTGAATGCTTATGCAATCAATTATTTTGCATTTTATATTTGTAATTAACTTAGATAACTTTGTAGAGATCTGTCTTCACTTTGACCTGAAAGAGTCTTTTTCTGTTGATCAGTGACAAAAAAAGCCAATGTGATTCAATGTTGTAAAACAATAAAACATAAAAACTTTCAAGAGGGGAGTGAATACTTTTTTATAACTGTGCTCAATGGTGGGGAGAGCTTCACCTGTGATGGACTGGGTCATATTCTCTATTTTTTGTAGGATTTTTCATTCAATGGCATTGTGTTTCCATAACAGGCAGTGATAAGCTAATCAAACTCACACATGCTTAGAAGTTTGTCAAAGTTCTAGATGATATGTCTAATCATCACAAAATTCTACCTATCAAGTCACCTCTCATCCTCCATCACTCCAAGAAGAAAAGGCCAAGTTCACTCAACCTATTCTTATAAGGCATGCGCTCCAATCCAACATCCTTGTAAATCTCCTCTGCACTCTCTCTATAGTATCCACATCCTTCCTGTAGTGAGATGACCAGAACTGAACACAGTACTCTAAGTGGAGTCTAACTAACGTCTTATATAGCTGTAACATTACTTCATGGCTCTTGAACTCAATCCTATGGTTAATGAAGACCAACACACCATGCGCCTTCTTAACAACACTGTCAACCTGCGCAGCAGCTTTAAGTGTCCTATAGACACAGACTCCAAGATCTCGTTGATCCTCCACACTGCCAAGAGTCTTACCATTAATATTATATATTGTCTTCAAATTTGACCTACCGAAATGAACCACTTCACACTTATCTGGGTTGAACTCCATCTGCCACTTCTCAGTACAGTTCTGCATCCTATCAATGTTCCACTGTAACCTCTGTTGACCCTCTAGACTATCCACAAGACCCACAAGTTTTGTGTCATCAGCAAACTTACTAACCCACCCTCTACTTCCTCATCCAAGTCATTTATAAAAATTACAAAGAGGAGGGGTCCCAGAACGGATCCCTGCGGAGTACCACTGGTCATCATCCTCCATGCAGAATACAAATCATCTACAATTACTCTTTGCCTTCTGTGGTCAAGCCTATTCTGGATCCAAAAGGCAAGGTCTCCTTGGATCCCATGCCTCATTACTTTCTGAATGAGCCTTGCATGGGGGACTTTATCAAATGCCTTACTGAAATCCATATACACTACATCCAGGGCTCTACCTTCATCAATGTGCTTTGTTACATCTTCAAAGAATTAATCAGGTTCGTAAGGCATGACCTGCCCTTGACAAAGCCATGCTGACTATCCCTAATCAGATTATATTTCTCCAAATGCTCATAAATCCTGCCTCTCAGGATCTTCTACAACAACTTGCCCACCACTGAAGTAAGACTCACTGGTCTATAATTTTCTGGGTTATCTCTACTCCTTTTCTTGAATAAGGGAACAACATTTGCAACCTTCCAATCCTCTGATACTTCTCCCATCCCTATTGATAATGCAAAGATCATCACCAGAGGCTCAGCAATCTCCTCCCTTGCTTCCTACAGTAGCTATATCGCATCTGGTCCCAAAGACTTATCTAACTTCATACCTTTCAAAAGTTCCAACACATCCTCTTTCTTAACGTCAAAACACTCAAGCATTTCAGTCCACTGTAGGTCATCCCCACAATTACCAAGGTCCTTTTCACTGAAGCAAAGTATTCATTAAATACCTCTGCTATCTCCTCCGGCTCCATGCACGTGTTTCCACTTTCACTGCTGATTGGTCTTATTCTCACACAGCTCATCCTCTTGCTCTTCACATACTTATAGAATGCCTTGGGGTTTTCCTTAATTGTGCTTGCTAAGGCCTTCTCATGGCCCCTTCTAGCTCTCTTAATTTAATTCTTGATCTCTTTCCTGGCACCCTTGTAATTGTCTAGAGTTCTAACTGTATCTACTTTCTCGAACCTTTTGTAAACTTTTCTTCTTAATCAGATTTTCTACATCCTTTGTACACCATGGTTCTTTTACCCTACTATCCTTTCCATATCTCAATGGAACATACCTATGCAGAAAGCCATTCAAATGTTCCCTGAACATTTGCTACATTTCTGCAGTGCATTTCCCTGAGAACATCTGCTCCCAATTTATGTTCCTAAGTTCCTGCCTAAAAACACCATATTTTCCCATCCCAATTAAATGTTTTCCCAATTTGTCTGCTCCAATCCCTCTCCAGCACCATTGTAAAGGATCACCATCATTTGTAAAGGAGTTATGATCACCATCTCAAAAATGCTCTCGTATCAAGTGATCTGACAACTGACCAGGTTCATTTCCCAATACCAGCCTCTCCTCTAGTTGGCTTATCTACATATTCTGTCAGGAAACCTTCCTGAACTCACCTAACAAACTCCACCCCATCTAAACCCCTTGATATAAGGATATGCCAGTCAATATTAGGAAAGTTAAAATCACCCATCACAACAACCCTATTATTATTGCACTGTTCCAGAATCTGCCTCCCTATCAGTTCCTCAATGTCGCTGTTACTATTGGGGGGATCTATAAACAACACCCAGTAGAGTTATTACCCCCTTTCTGTTTCTGACTTCCACCCACAATGACTCGGTAGACAGTCCCTCCAAGACTTCCTCCTTTTCTGCAGGTGTGATACTATCCACTCCCCCACATCTTTTGCCTCCCTCCCCGTCCTTTTCGAAACATCTAAAGCCCAGCACACTCAGCAGCCATTCCTGCCCCTGAGACACCCAAGTCTCTGTAATGGCCACAACGTCATAGTTCCATTGATCCACACTCTAAGTTCATCTGCCTTGTTTATGATATTCCTTGTATTAAAATAGACACATCTCAACTGAATTGAATCGACTTTATTTCTTACATCCTTCACATACATGAGTAAAAATCTTTACGTTATGTCTCCATCTAAATATGCAATGTGCAATCATAGTAATTTATAATAGAGTCAGTGCAATATAGAGTACACTCAAATCAGTGGGTTCATCGGTCTGATGACCTGGTGGAAGAAGCTGTCCCGGAGCCTGTTGGTCCTGTCTTTTATGCTGTGGTACTGTTTCCTGGATGGTAGCAGCTGGAACAGTTTGTGGTTGGGGTGACTTGGGAAGCTCTTTTTACACACCTGTCCTTATTAAGGTCCTGAATCATGGAAAGTTCACAACAACAGATGCATTGGGGTGTCCACTCTCTGCAAAGTCCTGCGATTAAGGGAGGTACAGTTCCCATACCAGGCAGTGATGCAGCCAGTCAGGATGCTCTCAATTGTGCCCCTGTAGAAAGTTCTTAGGATTTGGGGGCCTATACCAAACTTCCTCAACCATCTGAGGTGAAAGAGGCACTGTTGTGCCTTTTTCACCACACAGATGGTGTGTACAGACCACGTGAGGTCCTCGGTGATATGGATGCTGAGGAACTTAAAGCTGTTTACCCTCTCTACCTCAGATCCATTTATGTCAATAGCGTTTAGCCCGTCTCCATTCCTCCTGTAATCCACAACCAGCTCCTTAGTTTTTGCGACATTGAGTGTGCACCAACAACCCCATCCTGTGTCTCTTCACTTCAGTTCCCATCCCTCTGCAAATCTAGTTTTAACCCACCCCAATGGTATTAGCAAACCTCCCTCCCAGACGTTGGTTCTGCTCCAGTTCAGGTGCAACCCCTCCCACTTGTACAGGCCACCCTTTCCCCAGAAAAGGTTCCAATGATCCAAGAGCTTGAAACAAGTGCTATTGGTCTGGCTGCTGCTGTCACACCTTCAGAAGTATCCTGTTGCTGAGGGGAATGGTCACAGGGGGACCCTGCACCGACTTCCTTCTCCCTTTACCTCTCTCGGTGTTCACCTATCTACTCCCTGAATTCTGCACTCTGTGAAACACAGAAAGCAGCAATTCCTCATGTCCCTCCGATACAGCAGTCTTGTACTTAGGTCCTCAGTATTGTTCTCCAGCAATTGTACATTTGCTAACAAGATGCTGGATAGAGGAACTTTCATTGCTTGGCACTTCAGCCTGGCTTGGAGTCTTACTCTCCTCTCTCTTGGCTATGTTTATGTACCTACATCCGCTTAAAGATGCCATACCTTCATGCTTGAGAGTTGTCTGCTGAGTCTTTCAGAAGAGCGTGTTCATTAAGACAGTTCAATAGTATATTACTTAAAGGGAAATTACAGGTTGTAGATTGCAGTGAATGTAACTCAGAAGAGCTATATTTATATGTTTTGTTAACAGCAAATTTATGGACCCCAAGATCCCCATTCCTCCATAGTGCTAAGAATCCTGCCATTAACCCTGTATTCTACCTTCAAATTCAACCTTCCAAAGTGAATCACCATACACTTTGCCAGGTTGAATTCTGTCTGCCACCTCTCAGCCCAGCTTTGCATCCTGTCATTCATTTCTTTTGGTAATGTGAGAGACGATTCTGCGGTTCCTATTTATGCCATCACTTTTCACTTGATACCATACCATTATGCTACTTAATCCCACCTGCCCTTTTTTTCTGGCCTTGCCTCTTACTCTGCATCTTAAAGCCCATTCTGTTTAGTTCTTTTTAAAACTGAAATGTTAACTCCATTTCCCTCTGCACAAATGCTGACTAAATTTGCAGAGGGAAGTTTCCACATGAAGGAGAAATCATAACTTGAGACCAGTAGCTCTGATAAATCTGACTGGGAATTCAGAAAAATTCTCTTTCCCAGAGGGAAGCCGAACTTACAAAAGGGAAAGACCAAGGTGAACAGTGGTAATGATCAAAGGGGAGCTAGATAGTCAACCGAGGAAGAAACAAACTGAAAATGGACATGGGGGAGAATGGTATGAGGCAGAAATGGAGGGTCAGAGCAGAGGGGTTGAATAATCCACTTCTCTGCTGGTTTTACAATGAAATGCTTAACATTTCTAATAACATCCTGATAGTATCTTGACTGGTTGCATCACAGCCTGGTATGGAAGCACCAATGCCCAGGAGTGGACAAGTCCACAGAAAGTAGCAGATGTGGCTCAGTCCTTCTAGGGCAAAGTCCTTCCCACCATTTAGCACATTTACAAGGAACAGCATCACAGGAAAGCAGCATCTGTCAAAGACCTCCACCATCCAGCCCATGATCTCTTTTTGCTACTACCATCAAGAAGGGCCTTAGGTCCCGCACCACAAGGTTCAGGAACAGTTATTATCCTACAACAAACAGTCTCTTGTACTGGTGAGGATAGCTTCACTCAGCTCAACACTGAACTAATTCCACAACCTACAAAGTCACTTTCAACTCATGCTTTCCATATTATTTATTATTTGTACAATTTGTCTTCATTTCTACATTTGCTGTTTGTAGTCTTTGTTTATATATAGCCTTCATAATTTCTAACGTACTTATTTTCCTGCAAGAAAATGAATCTGAGGGAAGTATACGGTGACATATACGTATTTTGACAATAAATTGATTTTGACTTTGATAATTTCTTTACAAATCTGCTTGAAGAATTGGACAAGTACTCTGGTAAGAGCTCATCACTGACTTAGTCATATCTCAATACCTGTCTCATGGAACAGAACACTAGAGATCAATGGTTTAGGCACCACGATCCAGAAACTCCAAACACACAGATCCACAACACACATTTCCTACCTTAAGATGCATCTTCTTGGGACAACACTGGGCTGGCTGGCTTTCCAGGGACACTTCATAAGATTGCTGAATATCTGTCAAAAACACCAAAGAGTAAATCATCAAAATACACTCATTGCTGGTTGGACCCAAATTTCAGGCAGGAGAACAACTAGTATAGGTCTATCCTATTGAGACCAGCACAGATAGAACCCACTTTCTCACAGACAGTCATGGTTAATGTGCTCACCTGACACTCTGCCATGAGCCACAATCCCAACCCCAGGATCAATGACAGAGTGATCCTTCCTAGCCTCCTCTGATTGGTGACAGTGGACAGTGACCTCACCCCATACAAGACATCAGACCACAAGACAGCCCCACCATTCCAGAGCCAAGTTCTGAGGTAGCGAGAGAGAGAATTCTCCTCTTACCCTGTCATAAGCACCAGTGTCAATATTTACAAAACTTTCCACTGGCTACTTCAGGCAGGTGGGGCTCATCAGCCTTGGATGGCAGCCCACCTAGAAGGAAAACTCTGATTTTAAATCTCTTCCTTATGGCCAGACCCATCCACAGGGAAGGCTTCGAGAGTAAACCCTGAGGAAGAAATCAGGAGCTGGGGTCCCTAAGGCACTTTGATGTTATTTACAACTTCACTCTGACAACTTCTGTGATGACACTGGTGCCAAGATGTATTGGTACTTGCCTTTCCCTTGGACTACATCAGTGACGTGGAGAGATGGAACCCGCTGCGTGGGCAACAGCCGGTTCTTCAAATCTTCCCACCCAGGCTTGCACCCTGGAGAGGACACAGTCCACTATAGGTGCAAACCCATAATCATCTAGGATTGATGGTTCACCACTACTCCACTGACTATAAAAGCTCCCAAGTGGTACCAGGGTGAGGCTGCATCCAAGATTGCTTCCGCACCCAAGGTACTCAAAGCAGCCACTGCGAGACAGCAGGCACTAGGAAAATTATCTATGACCCTTCATAATTTTGTACACCTCTATCAGGTCACCCCTTTGTATCTTTTACTTGAGGGAAAACAATCCCATCACAGGATGCACGTGAAGAGGGGAAGGGGATGGATCAGAACTATTATCACTGACACTCAATGGCAACTTTATTCAGTACTTCCTGTACCTAATAAAGTGGTCACTGTATATGTTTGTGGTCTTCTTCTGCTGTAGCCCATCAAGTATATGTTGTGTACTCAGAATGCTCTTCTGCACAGCACTGTTGTAACGCGAGGTTATCTGAGTTACTATCGCTTTTCTAGCAGCTTGAACCAGTCTGGCCATTCTCCTATAACCTCTTCATTAACAAGACTTTTTTGCCCACAGAACTGCCACTTCTTGGATGTTTTATGTTTTTCGTACCATTTTCTGTAAATTCTCAAGACTGTTGTGTGTGAAAATCCCAGGAGATCTGCAGTTTCTGAGATACTCAAACCACCCCATCTGGCACCAACAGTCATTCCATGATCGTAGTCACTTAGATTACATTTCTTCCCCACTTTGATGTTTGGTCTGAACAACAACTGAACCTCTTGACCATGTTTGCATGCTTATATACAGCAAGTTGCTGATTAGATACTTAGATACTTGAATTAAGAAGTAGATATACAGGTGTAAAAATGGCCAGTGAGTGTATATTGTGAAATTTGTTGCTTTGTGGCAGCAGTGCAGGGCAGTACATAATAAAAAATATTATAAGTTACAATAATATATTTAAATAAATAAGCAGTGCAAAAAGGAGTAAAATAGCAACATTGTGTTCATTGTGATGGCAGAGGGGAAGAAGCAAGTTCAAGTTTATTGTTATTCACCCGCCATCTATACCACCAAATGAAACAACATTCCTCCAGACCAAGGTGCACAACACATCGCATATAACTCACACAAAACACAAAATAATTATTACCACAAATAAATTAACAAACAGTAAAATATATTCCAGATGATTGTCATTTAGCATAAGATGCATTTACAACACAAGTCAAGAAGTTAACAGTAGAACACCATTGGTTCTTTATATAGGGTGAGACTTGGGTGATGGCAGCAAGTTCAATAATCCCACAGCCTGGGGGAAGAAGCACCTTCCCATCCTAATAACCATATAACCATATAACAATCACAGCACGGAAACAGGCCATTCCGGCCCTCCTAGTCCGTGCCGAACTCTTAATCTCACCTAGTCCCACCTACCCGCACTCAGCCCATAACCCTCCACTCCTTTCCTGTCCATATACCTATCCAATTTTACCTTAAATGACACAACTGAACTGGCCTCTACTACTTCTACAGGAAGCTCATTCCACACAGCTATCACTCTCTGAGTAAAGAAATACCCCCTCGTGTTTCCCTTAAACTTTTGCCCCCTAACTCTCAAATCATGTCCTCTCGTTTGAATCTCCCCTACTCTCAATAGAAATAGCCTATTCACGTCAACTCTATCTATCCCTCTCAACATTTTAAATACCTCGATCAAATCCCCCCTCAACCTTCTACGCTCCAATGAATAGAGACCTAACTTGTTCTACCTTCCTCTGTAACTTAAGTGCTGAAACCCAGATAACATCCTAGTAAATCGTCTCTGCACTCTCTCTAATTTATTGATATCTTTCCTATAATTCGGTGACCAGAACTGTACACAATATTCCAAATTTGGCCTTACCAATGCCTTGTACAATTTTAACATTACATCCCAACTTCTGTACTCAATGCTCTGATTTATAAAGGCCAGCGTTCCAAAAGCCTTCTTCACCACCCTATCTACATGAGACTCCACCTTCAGGGAACTATGCACTGTTATTCCTAGATCTCTCTGTTCCACTGCATTCCTCAATGCCCTACCATTTACCCTGTATGTTCTATTTGGATTATTCCTGCCAAAATGTAGAACCTCACACTTCTCAGCATTAAACTCCATCTGCCAACGTTCAGCCCATTCTTCTAACTGGCATAAATCTCCCTGCAAGCTTTGAAAACCCACCTCATTATCCACAACACCTCCTACCTTAGTATCATCAGCATACTTACTAATCCAATTTACCACCCCATCATCCAGATCATTTATGTATATTACAAACAACATTGGGCCCAAAACAGATCCCTGAGGCACCCCGCTAGTCACCGGCCTCCATCCCAATAAACAATTATCCACCACTACTCTCTGGCATCTCCCATCTAGCCACTGTTGAATCCATTTTATTACTCCAGCATTAATATCTAACGACTGAACCTTCTTAACTAACCTAAATAGAAACAGTCCATGTAACCTAATAGTCCTACTCCTAATGCTATGGTACCTCTTGCCTGATGGTAGGGGTGTTAAAGAGATTGCAGGACATATGGGTGGGATCTTTGACAATGCTAAGCGACTTGCGGCACAGCACTCCTGATAAATATCTCAGATGAGTAAAAAAGAGACCACAATGATCCCCTCATTTGTCCTTGCAAAACAAAGGAGCTGGTTGTGAATTACAGGAAAAATGGAGACAGGCATCAATGGATCAGGGGTTGAGGGGGGTAAACAGCTTTAAGTTCATCAGCATCCACATCACCTCAAAGGTTGAGGAAGTTTGATATAGGCCCCCAAATCCTAAGAACTTTCTACAGGAGCACAATTGAGAGCATCCTGACTGGCTGCATCACTACCTGGTATGGGAACTGTACCTCCCTCAATCGCAGGACTCTGCAGAGAGTGGTGCGAACAGCCCAGCGCATCTGTAGATGTGAACTTCCCACTATTCAGGACATTTACAGAGATGGGTACATAAAAAGGGCCTAAAGGATCATTGGGGACCTGAGTCACCCCAACCACAAACTGTTCCAGCTGCTACTATCCGGGAAACAGTACTGCAGCATAAATCCAGGACCAGCAGGCTCTGGGACAGCTTCTTCCACCAGGCCATCAAACTGATTAACTCATGCTGATATGAGTGTATTTCTATATTACATGGACTGTTCTATTTATTATAAATTACTATGATTGCACATTTAGCTGGAGACATAACGTAAAGATTTTTACTCCTCATGTATGTGAAGGATGTAAGAAATAACGTCAATTCAATTCAGTCTTCTGCAAGGTCTTGCAGTCAGGTGCCTTGCAATTCCAGTACCAGACAGTGATACAAAAAGTCAGGACACTCTTAATGGTGCTCCTGTAATAATTAGTTAGAATGGGGGTGGGGGGGGGGGGGGGAGTTGTTTGGAAGCTTCTCACCTCATTCTCCTCAGGAAGTGGAAGTGGTGCTGTGCTTTTTTGACTAAAGAGGTGGTGTTCATGGGCCAGGTGAGATCATCCACTGTGTGCACTCCTAAAGCAGTTTCTTAAACATTGAGTATTGGGGGTGGTTCAGACTCCTGTACCTCCTCCCTGATGATTATAATGAGAAGAGGGGATGTCTTAGGTGATGGGTGTCCTCATGATGGGTACCACCTTCTTGAGGCACTGCCTTTTGAAGATGTCCTTGATGGTGGGGAGGTGGTGGAGCTGCCCCTTTTAAAAAGGGCAGCTACATCACCACTTGCCCGAGGTGAAACAGTTGGCATGGAGATTGAAGCATCTTCTTTTGCATGCTCCATCACTTTCAGATGTAGCACCACACCATGCTATAAGTCCAGAAGATGAGGTATGCTGTCCCTGAAAGTAGACAATGAATTCAAAGATCCAAAGTACATTTGTTATCAAAGAATAAATAAAATTATACACCTTCAGCCGATTTTGCTTACAGGCAGTCAGAAAGTAAGAAACCCGAAGAACCCAATTATAAAAAAGACCATAACCACTGAGAAGTGAAAGGGTGAAAAAACATCTATCATGCGAAGAATGGAAGTAAATGACAGTATTCCAAACCAGACAGGGTCCTTAGATCCGCTCCCTGGAGCAGCCCGAGTTGTAGGCCCAAGCCTTGATCTCAGTTCAACATACTAGCAGGGCAAAAGCTCTGCAAAACTCGCACAGCCAACAGCCGTCAGAGAGAGGAATGAACATTGTGAGACAGCAACTGAAATCAGCTTGACCCTTGCCTGTGGTCCTGACACGTGGACTTTCCAGTCTACCTAGGCTGGCATTTAAATTGTCCAAGCACTGGCTAGTGCCTTACTCTGGGACCTAGGCCCTGGCACAGCATCACACCCAGCCCCAGCGCAGCCCAATGTGGTTTTCAATCTCACCAAATCGACTCAGCGCTTGGAACAATCCAACTCACAACCAAGTTAGGTGGACGGGTATCAAAACTCTTCTGGAACTGACTCCTCTCGACGGCTCCTCAGTAGAGATCATTAAGAGCACCAAATTTCTTGGTGTTCGCCTGGTGGAAAATCTCACCTGGTCCCTCAACACCAGCTCCATAGCAAAGAAAGCCCAGCAGCGTCTCTACTTTCTGCGATTGCTGAGGAAAGTCCATCTCCCACCCCCCATCCTCATCACATTCTACAGGGGTTGTATTGAGAGCATCCTGAGCAGCTGCATCGCTGCCTGGTTCAGGAATTGCACCATCTCAGATCACAAGACCCTGCAGTGGATAGTGAGATCATTGGGGTCTCTCTTCCCGCCATTACAGACATTTACACCACACGCTGCATCCGCAAAGCAAATAGCATTATGAAGGACCCCATGCACCCCTCATACAAACTCTTCTCCCTTCACTGAAGCATTCGGGCTCTCACGACCAGACTATATAACAGTTTCTTCCCCCAAGCCATCAGACTCCTCAATACCCAGAGTCTGGACTGACACCAACTTACTGCCCTCCACTGTGCCTATTGTCTTGTTTATTATTTATTGTAATGCCTGCACTGTTTTGTGCACTTTATGCAGTCCTGGGTAGGTCTGTAGTCCAGTGTAGTTTTTTTGTGTGTTGTTTTACGTAGTTCAGTGTAGTTTTTGTATTGTTTCATGTAGCCCCATGGTCCTGAAAAACATTGTCTCATTTTTGCTATGTACTGTACCAGCAGTTATGGTTGAAATGACAATAAAAGTGACTTGACTTGACTTGAGATACAAACTCTGCAACCCCCATCTTGAACATGTTGCATTTTGGCTTTGCATAACACCAGTATGGCTTACCCTTTGAATCAGCTTTGCCTCCGCTTGCATCTTCATTATTTGCAGTGATAGTTACCCACAGTTTACCTCAGAAAAGGTGTTATTAGTAACGTTTTAGTCATATTTCTTATCCGTAAGCTGCACACAACTTCAGTAGCTGCATCCTGAAACCAAAATAGTTCCTCTCTGCCATCTCAGTGTCTGTAGCTGTGCTTCCAGTGACAGATTGGGAATTGGGGTAATCCC
Source organism: Hemitrygon akajei (assembly GCF_048418815.1). Classification (NCBI taxonomy): domain Eukaryota; kingdom Metazoa; phylum Chordata; class Chondrichthyes; order Myliobatiformes; family Dasyatidae; genus Hemitrygon; species Hemitrygon akajei. The sequence continues at coordinate 103,259,247 of NC_133129.1, read as the reverse complement.
ATGCCTCACCTTCCAAAACGGGGAATGGGGATAAAGGACTACAAAGGGTATTTGATAAAGTTACAGTGAGTCCCATCAATGGTGAGCTCCTCAGGAAATGAATCATAGCCTTCCTGTATGCTTGAGGCTGCCATCATGGCTGAGGGACTATTGGCCTTATTGATGCATTTACACAAACCTTTCTGCTTGGGAGGCATAGCTGTTGATCACAGTTTCAATGTGTACTTAACAAATAAATAAATCTAATGGTGACATGAAACATGGTGTATGGCAACTGTTTTTGCCCAAAGCTTCAAGAAACTGCAGAGAGCTGAAGACACAGCTCAACACATCACAGGCACCAGCCTCCCGTCCATGGACTCTGTCTATACTTCTTGCAGCCTCCAAAACAGCCCCTCCTATCCTGGACATTCTGTCTCCTTCTCCCTTCCATTATACAGAAGACACAAAAAACTTGAAAATACATACCACCAAGCTTAAGGACCACTGCTGTCCTACTATTAAAAAGACCTTTGAACAGTTGTTAAAGATGAACTCTCGATGGCACAATTCTCCTCGTCATAGCCCGAGCCCTCCATGGCCTCTGGCTATCAGCAATGTATTTACTTTGTGACTGGAACACTATATTCTGCAGTGTCATTGCTTTTCCCTTGTACTAGCTCAATGTACCTATATTGTGAAATTATCTGTATCAAGTGCTGAAAACTAAGTTTTTCACTATCTCAGTATGTGACAATAATACAGTGGTCCCCAACCACAGGCCATGGACCGGTACTGGGCCGCAAAGCATGTGCTACTGGGCCGCCAGGAAACGATATGATTTGGCGATATGAAACCATGTGAGTCAGCTGCACCTTTCCTCATTCCCTGTCACGCCCACTGTTGAACTTGAATGCACACGAGGTCATTACACACGCAAAGTCATTACCCACGCGAGGTCATCAGTCGCCTAAACATATTGAAACACTAGCGCCAGGGATCACTGGTTGGCCACGGGTAACCGGCCGCCTCACTCAGCCAGTGAGAAGTGTCGTTGCTACCGCCTGGAGCACGGACAGATGGGTGCCACCTCTAAACCTGTTGACCACACCGAATGTTCGTGGGGAACCCGGGTGCTACAATATTCGCAGACGACCTAATTCGGGCTCAGGGTTTCGTAAGTAGCAGAGCAGCTACCTCACCATGATCTACTGAAAGTCATCTCTTAAGTCAAACTTTTGTCGGCCGATAGATCCTACTTACCTACAAGGGGGGAGGGCAGGCGCCGTCGCACTCCTCACTCGGTCAGTTGCTCTCTCTAGACTGCAACTGCCGCAGCCCCGATACGGGGACCTCCGGCCTTTACCTTGTCCTCTCACTGGTGTGTTGCAATGATTTTCTATGTTCATATGAGGAAAATATGCTCTGGGTGTTTAATATTAAATTTGTTAGCTAACCCCTTTTAGAAACGAAATTGAGTGAATTAGCCACTTATAAGTGACTTATAGTTGACTTATCACCTATATTCCAGTTGTGATTAACACAACCCCTCCCCCATCAGCCGGTCCGCAAGAATATTGTCAATATTAAACCAGCTGGTGACCCCTGCAATAATAAATCAAAATGAATACATCAAGCCCTGCCACCAGAGATGGCAGACTGACTGTAGATATCAGTAACCACACCCTTCTCGCTGAAATAGTAACAAAAGTGTCTGCAAATGGAGTTGGAAAAGGAAAAGGAAAGCCATGTGTCTTACAACATCCCTGAAGGGGGCACTTCAGCAACAAAGGTACCCATACCCAGATCAGAATCAGAATCAGGTTTATTAGCAACGGCATGTGCCGTGAAATTTGTTGACTTAGCAGCAGCAGTGCAAAGCAATACATACTCTGGGGGGGGGGGGAGAGAGGGGGGGGAGAGAGGGGGGGGAGAGGGGGGGGGAGAGGGGGGGAGAGAGGGGGAGAGAGGGGGGGAGAGAGGGGGGGAGAGAGGGGGGGAGAGAGGGGGGGAGAGGGGGGGGAGAGGGGGGGGAGAGGGGGAGAGAGGGGGGGAGAGAGGGGGGAGAGAGGGGGAGAGAGAGGGGAGAGAGGGAGAGAGAGGGGAGAGAGAGGGGAGAGAGAGGGGGGAGAGAGGGGGGGGAGAGAGGGGGGGAGAGAGGGGGGGAGAGAGGGGGGGAGAGAGGGGGGGGAGAGAGGGGGGGAGAGAGGGGGGGAGAGAGGGGGGGAGAGAGGGGGGGAGAGAGGGGGGGAGAGAGGGGGGAGGGGGGGAGAGAGGGGGGGGAGAGAGGGGGGGGGAGAGAGGGGGGGGAGAGAGGGGGGGAGAGGGGGGAGAGAGGGGGGAGAGAGGGGGAGAGAGGGAGAGAGAGGGGAGAGAGAGGGGAGAGGAGAGGGGAGAGAGGGGAGAGGGAGAGGAGGGAGAGGGGGAGAGAGGGTAATAATAAAGTAAAACATAATAAATAAACAAGTAAATCAATTACATATATTGAATAGATTATTAAAAAATATGCAAAAACAGAAATACTGTATATTAAAAAAGTGAGGTAGTGTGCCTTCAGGCTTCTGTATCTCCTACCCTGATGGTAACAGTGAGAAAAGGGTATGCCCTGGGTGCTGGAGGTCCTTAATAATGGACGCTGCCTGAGACACCGCTCCCTAAAGATGTCCTGGGGTACTTTGTAGGCTAGTGCCCAAGATGGAGCTGACTAGATTTACAACCTTCTGCAGCTTCTTTCGGTCCTGTGCCCCACCATACCAGACAGTGATGCAGCCTGTCAGAATGCTCTCCATGGTACAACCAAAGAAGTTTTTGAGTGTATTTGTTGACATGCCAAATCACTTCAAACTCCTAATAAAGTATAAGCCGCATTTTTTCCTTCTTTATGACTACATCAATACGTTGGGACCAGGTTAGATTCTCAGAGATCACTCTCTCCACTTCTGATCCCTCTATAAGGATTGGTACGTGTTCCTTCGTCTTACCCTTCCAGAAGTCCACAATCAGCTCTTTCTTCTTACGCTGAGTGCCAGGTTGTTGCTGTGGCACCATTCCACTAGTCTACTGAAAATTACCTAATCCTTTCTAAAGTTCAAGTTATGTTCAGCAGCACTGCCCCAGCCTGGGTGCAGGTTGAGATTAGTAGAGGTGGAAGAAGGAATGTTTTGTTTCAAGCTTGATGACAACATTCTAAGTCTTCCTACAGAGTCTGAAAAACTCAACCCCTGCAATGTCATAGACTCCTTCTTCCATCTCTGTGTCTAAATATCAGCCTTATGAAATACATTTTAAGGGGAAGTTCATCTTTAATCTTGAAACCTCTTCTTTCCACCAGAAGTAGATAGGATCCAACCAAACTTTCTCTCCCCAGCTCTGGCCCCAGTGTACACCACAGATTAGAGTCAAGTGTGTTCAATCATCAAACAACCAATCCCTGCTTCACCCAGCTCTGAAAATGCATGAAGGGACAGAGGGGCTTTACTCTCTATTTAACACTTGCCTTGTTGAGACAGCACAAAGGATATGTTACATAAATGAAGGAGTGGGACTGAGGGTGTACAGCTGTTGGAGTTGCTGACTTTTCCATAGAAGACTGTAATCAAAGACTCCACAGGGATTCCAGTGCTCTGATTTTATAAGCAGACCTTTGGTATCCTCAGGAGTCAGGGAGGGGAAGGTTGTAAGGGAGTTCATAGAACTTTTTTGTCTAATATAATATATATCTATCAACCAACAGCTAAAACAAAGATGATCTGATTATAAAGATAACAATTAGTTTTACTTGTCACAGGTTCTTTGAAACATACAGTGAAATGTGTCATTTGTGTCAAATTAAATCAGTGAGGACTGTTAGTGGCAGCCCACAAGTGTCACCACATTTCCAGTGACACCATACCTTGCCCACAACTCACCCTATCCTGTACATGCTTGAAATGTGTGATGAAACCGGAACACCCGAAAGAAACCCCATGTACTCTTGAGGAGAATTTACAAACTCCTTACAAACAGTGGTGTGAATCTACTGGAGGAAGCCAGTGAGTCAAGGAGGATAGGAATCTCAAACATTTTGGGTCAAGACCCTGATCGATTCTAATACAGTGTTTTAATCCAAAACACCATCAATTCCTACCCACTGCAACTCCCCATTCCACTCTCCCCCCCCCACATTACAGATACTGCAGATGCAGATCAAACCACCGATTCCTCCAGCAGATCATCTGCTGATCGTGATTGCAGCATTTGCAGAATTTGCAGATTCCTGTTATTTTCAAAGTGTCTTCCTTTTTTAAGGCCATAAGATAGAGGAACAGAAGTAGACCATTCAGCCCATTGAGTCTGTTCCGCCATTCAATCATGGGCTGATCCAATTCTTCTAGTCATCCCCACTCCCCTGCTTTCATCCCTTACTCTTTGATGCCCTGGCTAATCAAGAACCTATCTATCTCTGCCTTAAATACACACAGTGACTTGGCCTCCACAGCTGCTCATGGCAACGAATTCCACAGATTTACCACCCTCTGACTAAAGTAACTTCTCCACATCTCTGATCTAAATGGACGTCCTCCAATCCTGAAGTCATGCCTTCTTGTCCTAGAATCCCCTACCATGGGAAATAACTTTGCCATATCTAATCTGTTCAGACCTTTTAATATTCGGAATATTTCTATGAGATCCCCCCTTCATTCTCTTGAACTCCAGGTAATACAGCCCAAGAGCTGCCAGACGTTCCTCATATGGTAACCCTTTCATTCCTGGAATCATTCTCGTGAATCTTCTCTGAACCCTCTCCAATGTCAAAATATCCTTTCTAAAATAAGGAGCCCAAAACTGCACACAATACTCCAAGTGTGGTCTCACAAATGCCTTATAGAACCTCAACATCACATCCCTGCTCTTATATTCTATACCTCTAGAAATGAATGCCAACATTGCATTCACCTTCTTCACAACCGACTCAACCTGGACGTTAACCCAAGTCCTTTGCATCTCTGCATTTTGAATTCTCTCCCCATCAAAATAATAGCCTACACGTTTATTTTTTCCACCAAAGCGCATGACCATACACTTTCCAATATTGTAATATATTTGCCCTTCTTTGCCCAGTCCCCCTAAACTATCTAAGTCTCTCTGCAGACTCTGTTTCCTCAACACAACCCGCTCCCCCACCTATCTTTATATCATCAGCAAATTTAGCCACAAATCTGTTAATACCTTAGTCCAAATCATTGACATACATTGTAAAAAGCAGCAGTCCCAGCACTGACCCCTGTGGAACTCCACTGACAACCGGCAGCCAGCCAGAATAGGATCTCTTTATTTCCACTCTCTGTTTCCTGCCAATGCTCCACTCATCCTGGTAACTTCCCCGTAATTCCATGGGCTCTTATCTTGCTGAGCAGCTTCATGTGCGGCACCTTGTCAAAGGCCTTCTGAAAATCCAAGTACAGCACATCCACTGCATCTCCTTTGTCTACCCTGCTTGTAATTTCCACAAAGAATTGTGGTAGGCTTGTCAGGCAGGATTTTCCTTTCAGGAAATATGCTGGCTTTGGTCTGTCTTGTCATGTGCCTCCAGGTACTTCATAATCTCATCCTAACAATCGATTACAATAACTTCCCAACCACTGAGGTCAGGCTAACAGGTCTATAGTTTCTTTTCTGCTGCCTCTCACCTTTCTTAAATTGCAGAGTAACATTTGCAATTTTCCAGTCATCCGGTACAATGCCAGAATCTATCGATTCTTGAAAGAGCATCGTTAATGCCTCCGCAATCTCTCCAGCTACTTCCTTCAGAACCCAAGGGTGCATTTCCTCAGGTCCAGGAGATTTATCCACCCTCAGACCATTAAGCTTCCTGAGCACCTTCTCAGTTGTAATTTTCACTGCACCAGCTTCACTTCCCTGACACTTTTGTATGTCCAGTATACTACAGACGTCTTACACTGTGAAGACTGATGCAAAATACGCATTCAGTTCCTCTGCCATCTCTGCATCTCTCATTACAATATCTCCAGTATCATTTTGTATTGGTCCTATATCAACCTTCGACTCTTTTACCCTTTTTACCTTGTATACTTAAAAAAAGCTCTTAGTATCTTCTTTGATATTTGTCACCAGCTTTCTCTCATAATTCATCTTTTCCTTCTGAATGACCTTCTTAGTTTCCTTCTGCAAGTTTTTAAAAGCTCCCCAATCCTCTGTCTTCCCACTAGCTCTGGCTTCCTTGTATGCCCTCTTTTTTGCTTTTACCTTGGATCTGACTTCACTTGTGTCAGCCTTCTTCCCTTTGAAAATTTCTTCTTATTTGGAATATATATGTCTTGTAGTTCCCTCATTTTTCACAGAAACTCCAGCCAATGCTGCTCTGCTGTCTTTCCTACAAATGTCCCTTTCTAGTCAACTTCGGCCTGTTCCCCTCTCATGCCAATGTAATTTCCTTTATTCCACTGAAATACCAACACATTGGATTTTATTTTCTCCCTCTACATTATAGCACTGACTACATTTTGAAAAAGTAATTTGGGACATCAAGTTTGGAAATACAAGGTTTTTATCTGTTTAAATGTATTTATTGGGATGCAACTACTTACAGAATGGTTGACAGTGGGTCAATCCAGACCTGAAACATTAATTGTTTTGCTATCCACTGATGTTGCCTGGCCTGCAGAACATTTCCAGCACTTCATAAACACAAGAGATTCTACAAATACTGGAAATTCAGAGGAACATACACAGAATGCTGAAGGAACTCAGCAGGTCAGGTAGCATCTATAGAAGGGAATAAACAGTCAATTTTTGGGCCGAGACCCTTCATCCAGATTCAACTGTTTCCAAAATTTTCTGTTCTTTATGCTTTTTATTTATTTATTGAGATACGGTATGGAACACGCCTTTCTGGACCTTTGAGCCACACCACCCAGTAATTCCCCGATTTAACCCTAGCCCAATCACAGGACAGTTTACAATGCCCAATTAACCCACCGGCTGGTACATCTTTGTACTGCAGGAGAAAACAGGAGCACCTACACAGTCATAGGGAGAACGTGCAAACTCCTTTCCCAGGTCGCTGGTACTGTAAAGCATTGTATTAACCACTACACCACCATGCTACCCCACTCCACGTGGAGTGTTAAAACCATAACAAAATAAGATACAGGAGCAGAATTCATCCATTAAGTATATTGCACCTTTTGATCATGGCTGATTATATTTTTCTTCTCAACCCTATTCTCCGGCCTTCTCTCTGTAAACTTTTAATGCCATTACCAATCGAAAAGCTGTTTACACCAGATTTAAACATATTTCAAACTTAAAAATAAATTTATTATCAAAATACATATATGTCACCATATACTACCCATCATCAAGGACCTTCACCATCCAGGCCATGCTCTCTTCTCACTGTTACCATAAGGCAAGAGGTACAGAAGCCTTAGGTCCCACACCATCAGGATCAAAAAAGTTACTACCCTTCTGTGGTTAAGAAGGCATATGGTGTATTGGTCTTCATCAGTTGTGGAATTGAATTTAGAAGCCGAGAGGTAACGTTGCAGCTATATAGGACCCGGTCAGATCCCACTTGGAGTCCTGTGCTCAGTTCTGGTCACCTCACTACAGGAAGGATGTGGAAACCATAGAAAGGGTGCAGAGGAGAATTACAAGGCTGTTGCCTTATGAAAACAGGTTGCATGAACTCAGCCTTTTCTCCTTGGAGCGACGGAGGATGAGAGGTGACCTGATAGAGGTATATAAGATGATGAGAGGCATTGATCGTGTGGATAGTCAGAGGCATTTTCCCAAGGCTGAAATGGCTACCACAAGAGGGCACAGGTTTAAGGTACTGGGGAGTTGGTACAGAGGAGATGTCAGGGGTAAGTTTTTACTCAGAGAGTGGTGAGTGTACGGAATAGGCTGCCGGCAACGGTGGTGGAGGCGGATACAATAGGGTCTTCTAAGAGACTTCTGGATAGGTACATGGAGCTTAGAAAAATAGAGGGCTGTGGGTAATCCTAGTAATTTCTAAGGTTAGGACATGTTCGGCACAGTTTTGTGGGCCAAAGAGCCTGCATTGTGCTGTAGATTTTCTATGTTTCTAAAAATATCAGTGTGGATAATTTCACTCACCTCAACTCTGAACTGATTCCATAGTATCACTTTCAAGGATTCTCAACACTAAGAATAAATTTTTCTCAGTATTAATTATTTGCTTAATTATTATTATTAGTTTTTTTGTACATGTATATGTACAGATGGTCTTGCACATTCTTTGTTTGACTGTCTTTGTGTGTGGTCTTTCATTGATTTCAATTGTATTTATTTCTTTTACGGCGAATACCTGCAAGAACATCTTGGCCACCATAGCTGTCTGTGGCAATAAATTCCACAGATTTACCACCCTCTGGCTAATGGAATTCCTCATCTCTAGAGCCTACAGAAGAATACTTTAACCATATGGGGAAACAGACAGAGAAGTCCTATTAACTAATTTTTCTAAATGTGAGATTGTTGATGGTGCTGGAAGATATTCAGTTACAGTATAATCAGCATTGCTTGACACTAAGGAACCCGCAAGCTCTTTAACGCTTCATAAGCTCCTTAGTGACGTCAAACCTGCCCGTTTCTTTAATCTAAAGCATGAGATTCTGCAGATGCTGAAAATCCAGAGCAACATAGCAGAATGCTGGAGGAACTCAGCAGGTCAAACAGCGTTTATGGAAGGGAATAAGCAGTCAATGATTTGGGCCGAGACCCTTCATCCAGACTCAATTGTTTCCAACATTTTCTTTTCTTATTTATTTTTTTATTTATACAGCATGGAACAAGCCCTTCCAGCCCTTCCACCCAGCAATTCCCCTATTTAACCCTAGCCAAATCACAGGACAATTAACCTAGCAGCTGGTACGTCTTTGGACTGTGGAAGGAAACCAAAACACCTGGAGAAAACCCACGCAGCCACGGGACGAATGTATAAACTTACAGGCAGCGGAGGGAATTGAACCAACACTGTAAAGCATTCTGTTAACCACTACACTACCGTGCCATTCTTATTTCATATTTCCAGCATCTACATTTTGTTTCTGATTTTTCAGATAAGAGCATATTTGTCTTGAAACATTAAAGTTCACCAGTAATCAAGTTCACAATATACAGAACAACCCATGCTGTACCTACCCTAGGAATGTATGGCACAACAAGATGAGAGTGGGGCACCTTCACACAGTTCCAATAAACTTGAGGATAAGTTGAACAAGCTGGGGCTGAAGCAAAGGAGGATGAGAGGTGACTTGATAGAGGTGTATAAGATGTTAAGTGGCATAGATCAAATGGACAGCTAGAGACTTTTTCTCTGGGCAGAAACAGCCACTGCCAGTGGAGGGACATGATTATAAGGCAACTGGAGAAAAGTATAGGGGAGATGTCAGAGGTAGTTTTTTTTTTTACTCAGAGAGCAGTGAGTGTGTGGAATACTCTGCCAACAGGCAGTAGTAGAGACAGATACATTAGGATCATTTAATAAACTCTTAGACAGATACATGGATAATAGAAAAAATAGACAGCTATGTAGGAGGGATGGGTTTGCTTGATTTTAGGATAGGTTAAAAGGTTGGTGCAACACTGTGGTCCAAAGGGCCTGTACAGTGCTGTACTATGTTGTATCTTCAAATAGAACATTACCCATACCCAGCAGAGCCTGGAAGAGATCACTGCGAAAAATGGTGAGCAGCCTTTCTGTCCTTGTCTTGAAGATATCGTCCTGGGCTGGATCCATGTGTGGCTGGTGTACCTGCATCTCCCGCAGAACTCTGTGAGCATCTAGAGAGCAAAAGCAACGTAGGTCAGACTGGCATGACAAACAGTCAAACGTTCCCTGATCACATATCATCAACTAACCAGAATACCTCAGGCAAAGGGAACTGCAGGAAGATTTTAAAAGTTGTTTAATCCTCAGAAGTTAGAGGGCACTCCAACTAAAATAAGTACAAGTTTGTATCCATCGTTCTGCAGGCCTCGTTACCTTGTCTGGAGATTACCATGCTTCAGAATGCTTGCTCTGTTCCACACTCATCCTGTTATCAATCTAGGATTAGAATTAGTTGTCATTAGCTGCGACCAGTGGTGCATGTGGATGAGCCGAGATGCCAGCTGGAACCTGTAGTTAAACCAGTTGTAAACATGCAGCTTTCATTTTAACTGCTCCCTTTATCCACTTCTACCTCAATCTGTACATTTTCAGTAGAGCACAGCAATTTCTATAGTGGTGCTAAACAACTTCATTCTGTTATTTTAAACCATTAAAATGAAGAGGCTGATTAGTTTTACATGGACTACAGCTCCCAGAATGCTTTGTGAAAAAGCTAGCTGCAGAAGTCAGAGTTTTGCATTGGGTACCACTGTGGTTTTCAGTGACTGCCAGACTCAGTCCCCTCAGAGGACAGAGAGAGGAGAGGACTGCACAGTACATGGCATTTGCAAATTGTACAGAGTGCTGAGAGCTGGAAGTTGTGGCTTGGTGGTACTTTCTCTTCAAATCACATCACTTCTAGTCTGGAGCAGTGGAGAGGTACTGGGGGAAAACCATCTCATCCAGAGGATGTACCACAATACCACTCCGACAGAGCAGATCAATGGCTCACCTTCCCCTCCCACTGTGCAGATCTACCCCAACACCACTCCACCACATTGTGACTCTCCCCAAGTGCAACTCTCACTTAGTACTGCCCCACCCACAGTGGGAGCTTTTCTTTACAAAACTATGGAAGTTTATTTATACAGTAAATACACAAGGTGCACACAATCAGAATTTACAAGACAGTGAGTACATTCAGATTAAGATATGATTACTACTGTCTATAAAACAGTCAATTCCCTGGGGGTAATTCCCTACCGCTCCAGGAGATCCCCCACTGTATCCATTGTGACCATGTGCTCCCTGTCCAAGGACAGCCTGGCACGAACATTTCCTCGGAAGAGGGGCAGGCAGTCAGCCCGGGCAGAGCCCTCCACGTTCCGCCAACTCGACCCGTGAATGGCCATCTGTGCCGGGACCAGGAGCAAGCCCACCAGTAGATCCTCCTCGCGACCTACCCTCCCCACCCCCCCCCCCCCCCCCCCCCCCGTACTGGGTGTCCGTGTACGAGGAGCACGGGGCTGAAGTGATCCAGAACCTGAGCAGCATCCCCTTCAGACACTCAAACTGGGACTGCAACCTCTCACCCTCCATATAAGCGAGGTACACTGACTCCCCCCACAGAATGGACAGGGGATGGGGGGGGTCAGTGAACCTGTTGCACGGTACAGCCCAACGCGACCTTCCACCACAGGTCCCCAATGTACAGGGGAAGGAGCCCTGCACAAACAAATTTCCACTGGGACCCTCCTCTCCTGCCAGGTGGAACACAGACCGGCAAGTTGAGTCCACACAGCAGAAGAAGCCAAAGAAGTTAAAGGTGTACAAGAGCAGCCCGTACAAGAAATGCTTTGGAGTGTCATGGATGGGCACAACGGGCACCCCTGCAGGATGGCTCACGTCACGTGGGACCCTCTCATCCGGAGGCCTGGGTCCGATAAGCACTTCCGGTGGTAGTGCAGCCGGAGCCCCTCCATTTCCCCCGAGACCCCCCAACACCCACTGTATTAGGATCACACTGTTGCCTCCAGTGCAGGAGCACCGAGACTAGACTCCACACCCTCAGCAGAACTCGGCAGAAGTGAAGCAGTTCCCTCAAAGGGGCGTGGCTGATGCTGTCTGCTGGAAGCCGCGTGTCATCCTGCAGGCAGTGTCTCCGCTGGAGAAAGTACATTGCCAGCTCATGCCATCTTGGAGGGTGGTCGCTATACAGGAATCTCTGCAGGGTCCTGAGACGCTGAGCTGCCAACTGGGTACGCACACACAGTGACCGACCGCTGTCCGTGATCGGAAGACTCAAGACTGCAGCAGAGACCCACTGCATTCTATTGCCCCGGAAGAAGTCTACCAGCCTCTTCTGGATCCTGGAGACTGGGTGGGACTAAAGTAATCAGCCAGTACCATATCATCGAGGCGACCAGCTGCTCTATAACCAACACCATTCTGCTGTATGAAATTGCACAAAGGAGGCCTGACCAGCGTCCCAGCCAGGCAGAGATCTTCGTCTTCAAATCCTGCCAGTTCGCCGGCCAGGTCTCCTCTGTTGAGTTTGAGGTAGATCCCCAAGTAGATGTGTGGTGCTCTACACACAGGGTCTCAACCCCTCCACTGACCCACCAGGAGCCCACACACTTTTCCCAACTGAACCTTGCAGAGGATATGGCTGAGAAGATATGCTGGCAGTTTCACATCCTCTACAAGTCATCAGGGTCGGCGAACATGAGGAAGATGTCATCGGATCAAGTAGAAAGGACGACCTCCAGGTCTGGTTTGCGTTGAAGCAGACCCATTAACCTCTGTTGTGATGGAAAATAACTGGTTCTTTGAGTCTCAACAGCAGAGGCCTGGACACACACAGTTTTAATAATAAGGAATTTATTTACAAGGGGAAGTTGGGTCAACACAAGCAACTACAATATTCTAACAAAAAACGCTTAGGGTTAACACGTGTGGGGAAGGTCGGGTCGGCTGTACAATACACAGAAAGCAGTGTGGGGACAGGGTACAGTTACACATACAAAGAACAAGGGAAAAGCACTACGACAGCTATCCCCCTTGACCTTGGATAGCTGTGGCTCCCTTACCAGGACAAACGATAAACCTTCCCAAACATAAATCAATGCACTTACCTTCAATGAGGTGGTCTGTAAGAGAGCGAGCTAGGCACATGTCTCACCTTTTATAGCATGGGGCCGGGCGAGATAATCTAATTAGGGTGACCAATAATTTAGGTGTGCATTGATTAGTTGGGAGGGACCAAATGTTGATTGGCGTGTGGTTTGTCCTCCGACCAGCCAGATGGCAGTGCGTCCGTCACGTGGCCGGTATCTCTGGATACAACCTCTCACAGAGAAGGCACACAAATGGAGTACAACTGCTCCAACATGGGACACCCCTGATACAACCCCTCCAAAGCACAAGGGCACTGTTGAGGACTCAACAGGAATGAAAGGGTTATCGTATGAGGAACATCTGGCAAGAATGAAAGGTTTACCATATGAGGAATGTCAGGCAGCTCCAGGGCTGTGTTCCCTGGAGTTCAGGAGAATGAGGGGGGATCTCATAGAAACATTCCAAATGTTAAAAGGCCTGAACAGATTAGATATGGCAAATTCCATGGTAGGGGATTCTAGGACAAGAGGCAATGACTTCAGGATTGAAAGACGTCCTTTTAGAACTGAGATGTGGAGAAATTTCTTTAGTCAGAGGGCGGCAAATCTATGGAATTTGTTGCCAGAAGTGGCTATGGAAGCCAGGTCATTGAGTGTATTTAAGGCAGAGATAGATAGGTTCTAGATGAGCCAGGGCATCAAAGGGTATGGAGTGAAAGCAGGGGAGTGGGGATGACTGGAAGAATTGAATCAGCCCATGATTGAATGGCGGAGCAGACTCAATGGGCCAAATGGCCTACCTCTGCTCCTATATCTTATGATCTTATTAACCTTCATGAAGTACTCCACAGCAGTGTACAACATTTGAATGCAGGCTACAAAATGTGGCCTGAGCCCAAACACTTGGAGAAGCCCAAAAAGTTGTTTGTGGTCCACCCTGTCAAACGCTTTCTCTTGGTCAAGGGAGAGAAAGATGACTAACAGACCAACCTCATGGCACAGGTAGATCAGATCCTGGACGAGATGGATATTGTCCTGTCCTGGATGAACTACTCTGGGACTATGTAGGACTGGTCAGGGTGGACCACTTCAGCCAGATGATCGGACATTGCTCGGACAAGATTTTAACCTCCACACTGAAGAGAGATACTGAGAGCCAATTCCTCAGGCAACAGAGATCCCCTTTCTTTGGCAGGAGGGATACAACTGCTCTGCACCAAGTGAGGCATCTTACCAGTTGCCGGGCTTTCCCCCAATACCCTTGCATAATGAACCCCTAGAATGTCCCTGAAGGCCTAGAAATATTAAACAGTCGACCCATCTCGTCCCAGGGTCTTGTCTCTCCACCGCTGGTTGGAGGTTCTGGTCAGCCCCTCCAAAGATAGTGGGGCATCTAGCCGCTCTGCATCCACAAGGCTAACACTGGCAAGTTCTCCCACAGAGCCCTGCGTGCATCCTCACTGCATGGGTCAGGTGAGAATAGAGTCTCAAAGCAGGAATGGACTTCCACAACAATTCTTGCTGGATCCATGACAGAGGGGCTATCCTCTGCCAACAGCTCCACAAGTCTGCCTCCCTTCATAGAAGGGTGAGGCATGTGGACCCACGACCTCACGTAAGCACCTCGGGATCTCTCAAGCTGCAGATGCCTCAGCACCTCCTTCGCTGGCACTCATTCCAAAGTGGAATTCACCTCCCAGGACATCGCACTCGATATGATCTATGGACCCCCAACAACGCAGACACCTCTCGGAAAGGGCACGACCGCATTGGGCCAGGCTCTGGGGTGAACACTTTTACAAAATGCATCAACAAACCATCCTGGCGTATGGCGTAGTGAAGCCGGGAGCCTGGCTTGAGTTCCTGAACCTGCAATATCTCAGGCTAGAAATAAAGGGGTCAACAAGATGGCCACCCGCCAGAAGTGGACCCCCTCCACCCCCTTGCCATTCCAGCAGCAAGGTGGATTCACCCTCTGGGGATGCTGTGATTTCCTCCACCGCATATCTCCTGTCCTGGAAGCCAGAGAGATGATGGAATCTGCGGAGAGCACCCCACCACCATTGATGTTAAGGGTTGCAACATTTAATTTTGTTATGCATCTTATTGAGACCCCTCACCAGAGCCCCAGGAAGAAGGAGCAGAGCTCTCCTTCGACCCCACTCATCTTCTCCAGAGACTCCAGGCGACTCTTAAACTGGTGCCTCTCTCTGCAGGTCACCGTCCCCCTTCCCCTTCTTTTGAAGGATAGTGCAGATAGACTGAACAACCCCTTGCAGACCCGCCCATTGATCAGTGGCCAACTGGGCCTTGAAATTTCCTCCAGTAGTTCTTTATGAACCGTAGGATCTCCTCCACAGGGACAGGTTGTCACTCAGTGTTGCAGTTGAGGAAGTCTACCATCTTGATTTCAATAGAGTCCTCCTCTTCCCCCTCACCGCATCCCACATGCTCGTCATCCTCCAAGCAATCATCATCTACACCCGACGTGACCATGGCGCTAACAAGAGATCCCCCCTCTCCCCCACCAGCACAACCCCAGCCCCAGGACCAGTTACAGAGGGAGGCCTTCCACCTCCGAGTTCGGAATCGTCTTACAGCCAGGATGCGAGCCTGCTGGGCCGTATCCTTCTCCTCACCCTTGTCACCCTCCCCAGAATCAGCACCAGAGGAGTCCCCTCCTTCCTCACCTTCTCTCTGATTAGTTGAGTGGGATGGTGATACAGGGTTGCCCTCTGGACTAGAGGCTCCTCACCAGGGCACTTAGTCTAGATTGAGGCAACAATCTGGAAAACCAATCCCTCTGGAGACCAGTACACACAGGCAACTCCTGTTCTGTGGGCTTTGCCCCTCCCCAGAGAACACGTGCTCTGAGTGCGCAGTCTCAACTAAAGGCAAGTCTGCCTTCCCACACGGCTCCTTTACAGTGGCGCTGCTCACCAGCCCAGAGGTTGCATGTTAGTCTCCAGCCCATTTCCCAGGAGCCATGGGACCCCAACTTCTCCAGGAACCAAGGGACCTTCCGGGCTCAGTTCAACAGCAACCACCTGCTCCTTCTCTGAGGGAGAAGCCTTCAGATGCTCTTTCTTCTTTTTTGCCTTCCTGCCTGCCACCTGAACCCATCCTCACCGTCACTCGCCTCGTGTCCAACCACAACTTCCAGTCGGTGGCACAGTGGGGGTGACAGGATGAGGGACAGCTGGAGGGAGGGTCAGCGTGTGCCTAAACTCTTTAACAGTATGGCACCTCAGGTGACCTGTACCCTACAGGATGGTAATAAAAATGTACCTGAAGTGGTCCCTTGGCATCCCCACCCCATCCAGCTATACAAGGCAACGGCACTGAAATGAGAAATGCCTCTGGAATGGAGTCAGCGTCCCTCAGCTGATCTGTGGCCTGAAATGATGGAGGCAGCCTAGAGATCAGGAACAATGAGAGGGGGAGGATTTACCCCCAGTAAAGGCTGTGAGAGCAGAGTTTGTCCTCTCAGAGCTGGAGGATAGCCCTGAACCCTATTGGGGTTATTTTTGATCCCACCTCACCTAGGGAGCGCAGGTAGGGGAAGGCCATGTCAGGGAAATGGGAATGGGTGTCGAGGGTATTACCATCTGCATGGAGGCAATGCTGGATCCACCTGCATAAAAACCCTCCCCACCCTTACCACCTGACTCAGGGCCAAAAACAAACCCCTCGCCAACTTCAAATAGAAAATCATTTTCCCATCCCAAACAATGCCCTCACGACCTCCAACAGTCTCTCCTGTGGCTTTTATTGTGGCATTCCTACCAACTGAAGTAAGCCTTCTTTAAAGTTAGTAATTTGAACGCGCGGTCTTCTTTGTGAGCTGTAACTCCCAACCCCGCAGTCTCTGCATTTGACTTCGGCACGGACATCTTGAAACTGCAACCTTCCACGACGCATTTTGAATTCAAAAGTTCAGCACCACCACTGGGATGCTACACAGTCTACACCCAGCAGAATGCCAGCAAAGTTGAAAAGAAACAGTTCAGAGACGAGACAGAACAGAGGGGTAAAAAGGAGTGGATAAACAGGGAAGTCCATGCGATGCTGAAAACCTCAGCACCGTCGTACAGAGGCAGTCTGCTGTTCACTTGGCTGCTCCAAAGTCAATTTCTCTTCACTCAGTCGCCTTGGGCTAGGCTATCCAAGCAGAAGGGTTTTCCTACTGTTACAAATGGAATAAATCCGTCGCCACCCCCAGCAGCTAGATTTGAAATTCTGGCAATCTGCTAGCCACACCCACTGCTCAACACCCAGAGACGTGTACTGAAAAACTTCACCGAACAAAATCCTTCTAGGAAACAGTTTCAGTCCACTACCAAGATAATACTCCACACTCCAAAGTCTTCTGGCTTTTCCAAAGCCGTTCTTCAGCGATTTTACAACAAATTGTCAACTTTAGGAGAGAGAGCTCTGACAGTGTGACCCTCCCTCAGTTCCGCCCCTCCCACAGTGCCACCCCTCCCGTGGTGTCCTTGGGCACTGTTTGGGTTCAGGATCTCTGAATCTCTGGTTGCAACCCCTTGTTGTGAGAGGTGTGAATGTGACCCAGGTAGATACACCATTACTCAAACCAAAATCCTTGGAGTAAATGGGAGTAGATATAACCTGTAATATTTAATGGTAAAGTGTATTTGGACAAAGCAAATGACCCACCTGTTACTGTTCTGCCCTTAGACAATCTCACTGTCCCAAAAGAGTCACACAGTAGGGAAGCAGGCCCATGGCCCATCGAATGCATGCTGACCATTTGCACTGATCCAATACTAATCCCATTTTATTTTTCCATCAGTTCCATCCAACCCTCCCCTCAGATTTTCCCACACATTTGGGGACATTTTACTCCAATAATTTCCTGAATTTTCTTTGGCCCCTTCCACCTGACTGTCTCACATCATCTCGCCAACCACCCACCCCCCACCTTAACACAAATCTATCTGCCCCACCCTCACATACATTTGCTCCCCTCAGGCCCTGAAGCCCCTCAGCCTGCTCCCTCCCTCACTTATCCATCTCCCTCCCCCCACACCCACTGATGATCATCTGCCTGCTCCTTCCCTCGCCCATCCATTTTCCTCCCCTCACAGCCTCTGAAGCCCTTCAACCTGCTCCTCCCCCCACACCCACTGAAGCTCATCTGCCTGCTCCCTTCCTTCCTCACATCCATATCCATCTCTTTCTCTCGTGCCTTTCCGCCCAACTCAGCCTACAAATGAACTATAGATCTGACGAAGGGTCTCGACCCGAAACGTCAGCTTTACTTCTTCCTATAAATGCTGCCTGGCCTGCTGCGTTTCACGAGCATTTTCTGTCTTAGTAGAACTACATCCCCCAGCATGCCACGCGAGCACGCATGCGGTTATACCGAGGGAAGCAGTGACGTCACGCTGTACCGAAGTTTTCGGCCGGCGGTTGCAGGATGTGGAGTCTGAAGGTGACAGTTCGGTGGGCACCGACGGCGGCGAGAGTCTTGTGCGCACGGTATGAGCGGCTCCGCCGCCCAGGGAAAAGAGTGGCGAGGTGGCCGTGTCCGGGAGTTTGAATTTGGGGCCCTTGGGGTTTGGGGATATGCCCGTGGGAAAGGATCGTTGCCTTGGGGGGCGTCGTCTTCAGAGACATGGGATACGTGTGTGGTTGGTGACCGGGTGGGAATAGGGAAGATTGGGTTGGTTGAGGGGTGTGAAAGGGCCACTAAACGCTCACTCAGCGAATAAGGGAATAAGGGACGATGATATTTGCAGCATCTGGAACGGTGGGCGTTTGTCACGTTGTGCATACCCACTCCCACTTTCCCTCTCTGTGTGTGCAAGGATGTTAGGAGATGAGCCCCTCCCATGTTAACGTTTTGAGGATCAGTTATAGAGCACTGCTGCAATAGAGTAGATTTAGTGAGGAGTTTTATATGGTGGGGGAGTCTAAGACCAGATGACATGGCCTCAGGACAGGAGGAGGTCCATTTAGAACAGAGATTAGGAGGAATTCCTTTAACCAGAGAGTGGTGAATCTGTGGAATTTGTTACCACAGACAGCTGTGGAGACAGAGTCATTGAGATATTTAAGGCAGTGGTTGATAGATTCTTGATTAGTCAGGGCATGAAGGGATACGGGGAGAAGGCAGGAAAATGGGGCTGAGAGGGAAATGGATCAGCCATGATGAAATGGCAGAGCAGACTTCATGGGCCAAATGGCCTAATTCTGCTCCTATATCTTGTGGCTGTTATTATCAATCAACCATGCCTGTGTTTACAGATAAACGAAACATCGTTCCTTTGGGGCCAAGGTGCAAAACACAGTACATACTACACGTATAATCACAAAATAATACCAGCACAAATCCCTGAGTGGCATGGCCTGATGATTGACAGGTTTACTTAAAGTGCAGAATGCATGTTTATGTAAAACACTGTAAGGTTACTGGAACTATTTTAATAGAACAAGCAGTTCTAAAATATGTCAAATTGCAGCAAAAGATTGAGAGCTGGGGTGGGCATTCTCTGACCTTGAGTATGGTTTGAATCCTCTGCCTACATACATACCCGATTTCACAGTCAATTGCAAACTGTGTCAAGTTATAGAGAAGACCTTTTGTTGAAATTGTAAACGTGCATCCTTCACTCAAGCATAAATTCTCTGCTTTTTGTTCGCTAATCAGAAACGCATTTTGCCTCGGGTTTAATATATTGATACACAGAATCTGAGACAAGTGTGTATCCACCAGCACTGTAGCCCAGTCTTCCGTAGTGAGAGCCCTGTATCCATCAGTATCGTACCTTTGGATTAGCTGGTGATACATCCAAGCCGACCAACATTGTGACTGTGCTAGACTTGTGCCTGTCTGGTGTTCACAAGAATGATCCCAGGAAAGAAACAGTTAACATATGATGGCTCTGGGCCTGTACGCACTGGAGTTTAGAAGAATGAGGGAGGGTTTCATTGAAACCTACTGAATATTGAAAGCAAGAAAACTGCAGATGCTGGAAATCCGAGCAACACACAGAAAATTCTGGAGGAGCTCAGCAGGCCAGGCAGCATCTCTGGAAAAGAGTACAGTAGATGTTTTTCCATAGATGTTTCGGACTGAAACATTGACTGCACTCTCTTCCATTGATGCTGCCTGGCCTTAGCGTTTTGTGTGAATGTCAAAAAGGTCTAGATAGAGTGAACACGGAGAGAGCTCAGCTTCAAAATAGAAGGACATCTCTTTAGAACAGAGATGAGGAATTTCGTTTGCCATAGGGTGGTGCCACAGACAGGTGTGGAGGCCAAGTCTTTATGTATATATAAAGTGGAGATTGTTACATTCTTAATAAGTAAGGGTATCAAGAATTACATGGAGAAGGCAGGAGAATGGGGTTGAGAGAGATAATGAAATGGCAGAGCAGATTCAATTGGCCATATGGCCTAATTATATCCTATATTTTATGTTCTTGTTGTACACTGACAGACCTCTTACCAGCATTACTGTACCTTGTTGTTATATTGTGATACTGTGCCCACCAAAACTGTTATTAAACAGTGACTCACTACTCCTGCCAGCACTGTGCCCAAGAGTTAGGTTGTGTAATAGATACCTTCAATAAATCCGTGGATGAGTCCAGCAATCATTCTGTGGGTCAATACACAGCATGGAATGTGATTAGGCTTTGAGCAGTCTAATCAAAGGTTACAGGGAGAAAGCAGGAGAATGGGGTTGACGGATAATAAATCAGCCATAATGGAATAGCAAAACAGATTTGATGGGCCGAGAGACCTAATTCTCCTATATCTTATGGTCTTATCTCTATTTCTGGAAAATTAATGAGATTTATCAGCCATTTTCGTAACACATACTTGCCAGTCTGTGTGTGTAAATGTGGTCTTGGTGATTGCTGGCATAGTCCCAAGTTTGAGTGAGTCTAAATGCAGGTGACTTGCACGGTGAGTGACAGTCTTCTCATTGAAGATTGGAACAGATTTTGCCAGACTGTAGGGGGAGGGGTTGACATTTTTCAGTATTAACTGGAGAGCTTGTTCAAAGAGCTGGCACAAGCTTGATGGGGAGATTGGCTTCCATTCATCTTGAGTCATCCATTGATCAGGTGTGACTACATGACCTTTGTTCTTGTAAACTCTAGTTGGAACTTTTGAAAAATGATTCAACTTTCTAACGTGTAGTAGTTCAATTCTTCTGAAGTCTAACACAGATTGAAATTGTTTTAATCATCATTTCTGGGCTGTATTGTCCAGTGTCATTATTGGAATGATGGCTCATGAAATAGAAAAATGGAAAATAATAGAACCGCTGTGTCTTATGAGAACAGGTTGAGTATCCTACGGCTTTTCTCTCAGGAGCGAAGGAGGATGAGAAGTAACTCAATGGAGGTATACAAGATAAGAGACATAAATCATGTGGATATGTGAGACTTTTGACATGTTTGGAGGAAAGTATAGGGAAGATGGCAGAGGTAGGTTTTTTGCACAGAGAATGTGCTGCCGGGGCAGTGGTAGAGGCAAATACATTAGGCTTATTTAAGAGACTCTTAGCTAGGCACATGGATGAAATAAAAATGAGGATGATGTAGGAGGGAAGGGCTAGGTTGATTTAGAGTAGGTTAATACGGTGCCACAACTTGAGTTCTGAAAGATCTGTACTGTGCTGTAATGTTCTATGTTCACAAGGTTAAAGTCTTGTCTCTTCCCACAGATCCTGTCCGACTTGCTGAGTGTGTCCAGCATTTTATTTCAGTTTCTTAGCGTCAGTAGTTTGTTGTTTTTGTACCTTCACTCTATCCAAGGTCAAGGTCAAGTGCCCTCTGAAGTTATCAGTAACAACACCTGTCATCTCCTGACTTTCTCCCCCACAGGACAGTTGATGGCCATCACAACTGGAATGGGTAGATCCTTGGTTACTGAACAAACCAGGCATGTGGGGATCAGCAAGGGAGATAGCAATGACCATGACAAGACTGGGCAGTGATCGTGTTGAAAGGCGGAGGAGATTGCAGCACCCTATCGTTTTCTCTGTTATTATTGGGGAGACCAATCAGTCCTCTGGAAAATAGTGTATACTGTATATACCTTTCACTTAAAACTTCAGAGCTGTGTTCTGTGTATTAAGCTCTCTGCCTGTGTGTACTTTAGAAGTGATTTATACCTGTTCCCTGTCCCAGGACACTCTCTCTAACAATAATGGCACTTGTGACCCTCAGCAACTTCTGGCTGGTGGCTAATGAAACAAGGAAAGCAACTAAATACTTTGTTAGCCGCACGTTTTCTGGCAAATGATCATTACATGTGATGGTCTGTAGCTTCCCTTTGGACTTGGAGGCAATTTGATGTGGCAAGACTGAGGCTGCGGACCTGTCACTGAGAGTGTGAAAGGTCGGGCCCAGGCCCCAGTGTATGGTGATGTTTGGATGGAGATTTACAGGTGAAGTCTGGAGTTTCCAAATGGCAGAACCTGTTGTTCGGATGGAGATTTGAGCGCTGGGCCAGATTGAAAAGGTCAGGGTGTCAATGCCTGAGGTGAGGTATGGGCCGGTACAGATCACTGCAACATGGCGTTTACTTGGCTCTGTCCTGAATTATAGGACTTTCTTGTGGACTTAAGTTCAGAAACACTACTTGCTTGCGGTTACTGTTTGCTTGATTTTTGTTCTTTGCACATTGGGTTTTCAACGGTCTTTTTTTATGGGTTATTTTATTTAATTTATGGTTTTTTTAATGGGCATGATATGGTTTTTATTCTCTGCACATTGAGTGTTAGACAGTTTTTTTAAATATATGTTTGGGTTCTTTGGTTGCCTGTTAGACAAATCTTAAGGTTGTATAATGTATACATACTTTGATAATAAATTAACTTTGAACTCTGCGTAGGACTGTGTAGGTGGGTGGGTGGAAGAAATGGGTCTTATTGTGTTTGATTGATTGTGTTGTGTGTTCTGCTGAAGATGGTGGTTATGTTGGCACTGGAATGTGTGGTGACTCTTGTGGACTGCCCCCAGCCCATCCCTAGTTGATTGTAAACAAAAGCGACTATTTCAATTTGTTTCGATTACACAAAGTAAATGAATCTGAACTATAATCTCAAACTTGAAAACTCAGACTGACCAACCTTAACTGCTATTTGATGGGGAATACAGGAGGAACTTAACAGTAAGACAGCATCTATTGAGGGAAATATACAGTCAGTATTTTGATTCTGGGGAGGGGAAAAGTTTCAGATACCCTGCAACTCTTTTGTTGTCTTGTATTCTTTCTATTTATTTAGAGGGTAACACAGTAGTGTAGCAATTACTGTAACACTTTACAGTGCCTGCAATCAAGGTTCAGTTTCTGCTGCTGTCTGTAAAAAGTTTGTATGTTCTCCCTGTGACCGCGCAGGTTTCCTGCTGGTTCTCCAGATTCCTCCCACATTCCAGAGACACACAATTAGGGTTAATGAGTTATAGGCATCTTATGTTGGTGCTGGAAGCATGACGGCACTTGTGGGCTGACTCCAGCACATCTTTGGACTGTGGTCATGGACACACAAGTTTCTATGTTTCAAAGTACATGTGACAAATAAATCTAATCTAATCCAGCCCAACGAGCCATGCTGCTCATTTACACCCATATGACCAATTAATCTACCAACCTGTACAAATGTGGGAGGAAGCCAGGCGCCTCGAGGAAACCCACACAGTAACAGAGAGAATGTACAGACAGCATCAGGAATTGATCCCAGGTGGCTGGTGCTGTAACAGTGTTATGCTAATCATTATGGTATCATGCTGCCCCTTGTACTTACAGGGAATGTGTGTATATATATATATATATATATATACACACACACACACATATATACAAAGTTTGCACAATCCGTACCGATAATTTAACCTCCTCATCTCCTTTGTCATTCTGCTATATCTCCACTGACGCAGATCCCTACTCCCTGCAGTGCTGAACCCTGATCTGATGCAGTTTCTTCAGATGTCTGACCAAGACATGAGGCACCTGGAGCATCTCTCCTTCTCCTTTGTATTCCAGCCTCCTGGAGAGAAAGACCAGTGTTCAATTATTCTTTGTAATTACTTTCTAAGAGGAGATTATACTTGACTGTGATGCTTAATAAAGTGAAGCTGCTAATTACAGTGGGTGGGAGGGGCTGAAACAGTGCCCAGCTTTTATAATACAACTATTTCTTTAACTTCTGAGAAGGTCAAGTGGCCCATTGTTTAATGAGAATGCAGCTGATGGTGACCTAACCTCTTATTAACTTTCTTAGTTCTAAATAAGTTATTAATGCAAATTATAATATTAACAATAGACTTGGTTTTGAGAGAGAGTGAAGGAATGCAACTGATGGGAAAGCTCTTGAGAACCAGAATAGACTTGATGGATTGAATGGCCGCCTCCTGAGTTGTAAGGAAGTATAAGAACATAAGATATAGGAGCAGAATTAGGCAACTTGGCCCATCAAGTCTACTCTGCATTTCATCATGGCAGATCCATTTCCTTCTCAGCTCTATTCTCCTGCCTTTTCCCCATATTCCTTCATGCCCTGACCAATCAAGAATCTGTCAACCTCTGCCTTAAGTATACTCAACTACTTGGCCTCCTTAGCCACTTGAGGCAACGAATTCCACCGATTCACCACTCTGGCTAAAGAAATTCCTCCTTATCTCCGTTCTCAGTGGACCTACTTCTGGTTTGAGGCTGTGTCCTCTGGCCTTAGACTCCCCAACCATAGGAAACATCTTCTCCACGTTCACTCTATCGAGGTCTTTCAGCATTCAATAGGTTTCATTGAAATCATGGCCTTCCATTCTTCTGAATTCCAGTGAGTATAGGTTCAGCAAACAAACACGCCTCATACATTAACCCTTGCATTCCTGGAATCATTCTCAGGAACCCCCTCTGAACCCTCTTCAGTGTCAGTACATCAGGTCATCCGCGCGCCAAGGCATGTCGGGTTGTCTGCGTGCTGAAGTGTGTCAGATTGACCGGACACTCTCTGTACACTGTTCTTGCCTGGACATTACCTGAACCCATGTTTTGTTATAACTTCCACAAGAGAAGAAGTTAGATTGAATGATTACACTTTTTTCTCAGGGTGCATCATAGAGCAGAGAGTGAGAGGATTTGGGAACATCCGTGGATCTCCAGACTGTGCATTGTTAATCATTCTCCCTGTGTCTCTTGCAGTCTATGGTACCCTCCATCCTGTTGTCCTTTGGTCAGTAATGGTCGTCTCTTTGCCTCGCAGGCCACCCAGGTAAGTGAGTATGTGTCTTTATTGTGAGGAGATCCTCTCCTTTAGAACAAGATTTAGGCAGCACCACAGCTTAGTCAGCTGAGATCTGTACAGAAAAGAAAATGTCTTTTCCTGCTGAAATTTTCAAATACAAACAATATGAGAGTTAAGAGTAGGGTCGGATTCCTTAGCCCCATGAGCCTCTCCTTCATTTTATATGTTGATGATGGGTCTGGTAATAACCTTGATTCCGCATTCCTGTTGTTAGAGGTTAATGCTTTGCAAGTTAAGAATGAGGCATAAAACTTATTGCTTATAGCCTTTTTATTCAGTGTTGCAAGAACAAAGAATGATCAAAGAAAGAGCTGAGAGAACACAAAGTTGAAGCGATAAAACAGCTGTGGTTGTTTTGTGCGTAGATGAGAGATAAACAAAATCCCAATGATAACAATTAACCTATAAAATATTCAAGTGGCGTTACACTTGCTACGGAAATCTAAGAAGCTTCTAGAAAAATACAGAAACAACTGTATCCTATTACGTGTATATACTGTAGTTGATTATATAAAAATCCAAACAAGCATAAGAATATTAAACTAAGGAAAATACAAGATAAATAATCCTATACTCCAACCCAACACTGCCTACTCAGTACCTATCAAGAACACTGCAATAAGATGGTCCTGGTGAACCATGGTGATGTGTTGTGGGCAGTTTACAAAACTTCTAAATATACATCTTAACTACTCTCACTGCAATCTGCAGCATGTAACTTCCCTTTAACTAACATAATTTTGAACTGACTTAACGAACTTGTGACTTCATGATCTTCTGAAGGACTCGCTGGACTTAACTCTCAAGCATGCAGGTATAGCACCTTTAAGGGGACCAAGGTACATCACCATGGCTGGAAGAAAGGGGAAACTCCAAGCTAGACTGAAATGCCGAGGAGTGGAACTCCCTCTACCTAGCATCTTGTGTACAAATGTACAGTTGCTGGAGAGCAAGAATAAGGACCTACCAGCAAGATTGCTGTAATGGAGGGAAAGGAAGAATTGCTGCATTCTCCATTTCATGGAGACTACTCTTTCTGGACACGCTAAATGTGTTGATAAGGCCCGAGGGCTTCTCAGTACACTAGACTGCTAATTCGTGAAAGGCAAAAGGTAGGCACCACAAAGATAAACACTTTGTGGTGTTCTGATGCAGCAGTCTTGTCTAGTTCCCCAACCTGGAACATCTAATGACTAAGTGCTAACTGTTTGACTTACCAGGAGAGTTCTCTTCCATGATCCTAACCACAGTTTGCATACCACCTGAAGCCGACATTAAGCAAGTATTCGATGTATTGAGTGCTGTCATCAAGCAAGAAACAACCTACCCTAATGCCTTTCAAATCATTGTTGGGGCTTCAATCTGGCTTGTTTGAAGAAATCTCTGCTCAATTATCATCAATATTATCACCTGCAGCACCAGGGGTCCCAGTTCACTCAACTACTGCAATTTAAAATGCCTACTGTTCCATAACCAGACTACATTTCAGAAAATCTGATCACTTGGGTATCCTCCTACCTACATACTGGTGGAGGCTAAAGAGTAAGGCTCCAGAGATAAAGACAACAAAGAGCTGGTTGTGGGAGGCAGAAAAGTTGTTACAGGTTTGCTGTAAGTTAGCCCATGTTCAAAGACTCATCAGAGGATCTGAACAAATGCAATATGGGTCGTTACAGACTTTATAAAAACAGTCAGATAAGTATGACCCCACAAAATCATTCAAAGTCATGCCCAATCAGAAGCCCTGGATGAACCATGAAATCTACAATCTGCCAGATTAGTGGCATTCAGGTTTGGCGACCAAGAGGTCCAGGTACGATCTCTGGAAAGCCATTTCACATGTGAAGTGGCAATTGCGAACAAATTGTAGGATTCTCAACAACTGAGGCAGGGCTTGAATGCTATTACTTTTTATAAGTGAAACCAAGCTGCATAGGTGGCAACAAGGCTTTGTTCCCAGATGAGCTCAATAACTTCTATGCTTGCTTTGACCATTAAAACAAGGAGAAACATTCACAAACTCCCACAGCACCTGATGACCCTGTGATCTCAAGCTTTGTGGCTGGCATGAGAGCTTCTTTTAGGAGGGTGAACTTATGGAAAGACCTGTGCTGGTCAACTGACTGGAATGTTCATCAATATCTTTAACCTCTCACACCTGTTTTAAGCAGGATTCAATTTTACTGCAGCCTAAGAAGAACATAGTAATCTGCCTCTGACTATCATCCAGTAGCACTTAAATCCACTGTGATGAGTGCTTTAAGAGGCTGATGATGAAATACGTTGAACCCTGCCTGAGAAGTGACTTGGATCTAGTCCAGTTCACCTGCTGTCACAACAGGTTTATAACAGTTGCCATTTCATTGACTCTTCACTCAAATGTGGAACATCTCCACTGCAAAGATGCATACATCAGGATGCTCTTCACTGACTACAGGTTGGCATTCAATAGTAACGTCCCTTAATGAATAAGCTTAAAGACCTTGGCTTCAATACCTCCTTGTGCAACTGAATCCTCAATTTCCTCACTTGCAGACCCCAGTCAGTTTGAATTGTCAACAACATCTCCTTCACAACTTCTGTCAGCACAGATACTCCACAAGGCTATGTGCTTTGCTCCCTGCTGTCCTCGCTTTTCACTTATAACTGTGTGGCTAAGCACAGCTCCAATGCCATATTTAAGTTTGCTGATAAAACTACTGTCGTTGGACAAATCAGTATATAGGAGGGAGATCACACTGATCTGGCTGAGTGGGGCCACAATGATAGATAGATAGATAGATACTTTATTCATCCCCATGGGGAAATTCAACTTTTTTTCCAATGTCCCATACACTTGTTGTAGCAAAACTAATTACATACAATACTTAACTCAGTAAAAAATATGATATGCATCTAAATCACTATCTCAAAAAGCATTAATAATAGCCTTTAAAAAGTTCTTAAGTCCTGGCGGTTGAATTGTAAAGCCTAATGGCATTGGGGAGTATTGACCTCTTCATCCTGTCTGAGGAGCATTGCATCGATAGTAACCTGTCGCTGAAACTGCTTCTCTGTCTCTGGATGGTGCTATGTAGAGGATGTTCAGAGTTATCCATAATTGACCGTAGCCTACTCAGCGCCCTTCGCTCAGCTACCGATGTTAAACTCTCCAGTACTTTGCCCACGACAGAGCCCGCCTTCCTTACCAGCTTATTAAGACGTGAGGCGTCCCTCTTCTTAATGCTTCCTCCCCAACACGACACCACAAAGAAGAGGGCGCTCTCCACAACTGACCTATAGAACATCTTCAGCATCTCACTACAGACATTGAATGACGCCAACCTTCTTAGGAAGTACAGTCGACTCTGTGCCTTCCTGCACAAGGCATCTGTGTTGGCAGTCCAGTCTAGCTTCTCGTCTAACTGTACTCCCAGATACTTGTAGGTCTTAACCTGCTCCACACATTCTCCATTAATGATCACTGGCTCCATATGAGGCCTAGATGACCTCTCACTCAATGTCAGCAAGACCAAGGAGCTAGTTATTGATTCAGGAGGAGGAGTCCTCTTCTTATTTATTATCGAAGCATGTATCCATATACAACTGTGAAATGTATCTTTTCCAGATAGCCACGAAACAAAGAACATGAAAGTTGTTCTGATAGTAACAGTAAACCTGCCACCACACACACGCATACACAAAAACACGCGTGTGCATGCGTACACACACACACACACACACACACACACACACACACACACACACACACACACACACACACACACACACACACACACACACACACACACACACACACACACACACACACACACACACACACACTCACTCTAATGGCATCCTGATCATAAAACCCTCCCCCTGCACAAAACATTGACCCTCCCCCCCAAAACGATCCCTCCTCCTCACAACAAAACTAACAGAACATCAATTCCCAAGCACCCTCCCCTTGTACAACAAAACAGAAAAAGAATTGGCGATTTAAAAAAAAAACACTGAATATAAAGCTGTAAGTCTGAAAAGGTCCACAGTCCATCTTCCTTGTCGGGGGATCAGAGGTGGAGAAGGTCAGCAACTTTAGATTCCTCAGTGTTATCATGTCCTGACTCTAGCACTTAAGTGCCATTTTAAAGAAGGCACTACAGCCTCTCTACTTCCTTAGAAGTTTTCAAAAATTCAGCATCTAAAACTGACAAACCATGTGTGGTGGAAAGTTTATTGACTGGTTGCATCACAACCTGTTATGGAAACACCAATGCCCTTGAATAGAAATTCTTAAAAAGTAGTGGATACAGGCCAGTACATCACGGGTAAAACCTTCCCCATCACTGAGCATATCTATATGGAAAGTTGTTGCAGGAAATCAGCATCCATCATCAGGGACACCCACCATCCAGCCCGTGCTCTCTTCCTGGTGCCGCCATCTGGAGAAGGTACAGGAGCCACAGAACCCACACCACCAGGTTCAGGAACAGTTATTACCCCTTAACCATCAGGCTCTTGAACCCAAGGGGAGATAACCTCACTCAACTTCACTCACCCCAAAGCTGAACTGTTCCCACAACCTACTAACTCACTTTTAAGGACTCTTCATCTCAAGTTCTTGATATTTATTGCTCATTTATTTTCATTTTCTTTCTTTTTTTTTCGTTTTGTATTTGCAGTTTGTTGTCTCTTGCACATTGGATATGGGCTTTCATTTTTTGATTTCTTTGTGTTTCTTGTATGTATTATGAATGCCTGCAAGAAAATGAATCTCAGGGTTGCATGAGGTGACAAATATGTACTTTGATAATAAATTCACTTTGAACTTCGAATCAGTCTAACTTTCCTACAAATTATTTATATCCCACTTCTACAATCCTTTGAGTTTCAAAGATTCAACCCTTTGAGAGGAAAATTTTCACT
This sequence comes from Hemitrygon akajei, assembly GCF_048418815.1. Classification (NCBI taxonomy): domain Eukaryota; kingdom Metazoa; phylum Chordata; class Chondrichthyes; order Myliobatiformes; family Dasyatidae; genus Hemitrygon; species Hemitrygon akajei. The sequence continues at coordinate 103,229,336 of NC_133129.1, read as the reverse complement.
TCATCTTTGAATTAAATCGGTGAATCAATATCTTAAAAACAGTGACCGTAGTTCTAGATTCTCTGAGAAGGGGAAACATACTCTCTACACCCAACCTGTTGAGACTCTCAGGGTCTTATTTTTTTTCTGACACCAGTGGATGGAAGCCTAGCTGTCCAGCCTTTCCTCAAAAGAACAACCCAGCCATTCCAGGTATCAGTCTAATAAACTCTCTCTGAACTGCTGCCAGTGCACTAACATCTTGCCAACAAGAGAAAGGTTCTTTCACTGTTGGCCAACCAACATTTTATACATGTTACCTGCTTATATCATGGCCCCACAATAACATGAAGAAAAACAAGTAGGACCAGGCCATTCAATGATCTCTTTCTTCTGTTTCTATGGCACCTACTCAATAGCTGTGAAATGTCCCAAAGCACTGTTACCTGTGGATGAAGGACTGTGTTTGCGTAGAGGTGGGAGGGAGGAACGGGTCTTTCCCGCTGCTGTTTAGTTGCTTGCTGTGTTCTGTGTTGTTCTGCTGCGTATTGTGGGCATGCTATGATGTGTGGCAACATTTGTGGGCTGTCCCCAGCACATCCTTGAATGTGTGGGTTGTTAATGCAAATGATGCACTTCACAAAGGCAAGTGATTCTGCAGTTGCTGGAAATCTTGATCAACACACACAAGATGGTGCAGGTCAGGTAGCATCTATGGAGAGGTTTAAACTGTCAGTGTTTCAGGCTGAAACAAAGATAAGTAATTCTGAATCATGGGAAGTATAACACTGGGACATGTTATCGGGGAGATGATCTAATGCTTGGTCAAAGAGAATCTAAATCACAAAAGAGAGACTGAGGTTTAGGGAGGCAATCCTGAACTTGGGATTCAACTGATAGCACAACTAGCAGTAGTGAATTGTTAGAGAGTAGTCCGGTTTACAATGGTGCCGCTGAAGCACAGCGATGACCTATTGGCAGCAAAAATAACTTAACTAGTTTATTAATCACACTTTTTCTGGACAATGATCTTTGCAATCAGTAGCCTGTAACTTCCCTCTTGGAGTGGCACTTTTGAAGTGCATGTATGGCTTGACATTTTGACAGTATGGACTGAATTCTCAAAGCTCCAAGACAGTTATAGCATGACATTTACGCGCTGAATCGAGGCGGTAGGCCCCAGACCAAAGCGCAGGGAATGAGCCAATGTTTGGGTGCTGCAGTAGACTTGAAGGCAATTCAAAGTGGCAGAACTGAGGTGAGGCAGAGTTAAGGTGGTGAGGCCTGGGCCCGAGTGTGAAGCAGAAGCCAAGGTTTGATCAATTTAAATACTGGGCCAAATTGAAAAGGTCAGTTTTGGACCGAATCAAAGCAGCAGGCCCTGGGCTCGAGAGCATATTGAAGCGGCAGGGAGCTACCCACTGTTTTGCTGACTTAAGGATCGGGCCAGATTGAAAAGGTCAGGGTGTCGTGTCTATAGTCAAGGGATGGGCTGGTGTTCAGATTGCTTCTCCGTGAGGTTTGCTTGACTCTGCGCTGAACTGAAGCTGTGGCCTGCAATTAATGGGCTCCTGGATCGATTGTAATTGGCATTGTTAAATCTATTCCAGCAGTCTTATCATTGTTGGCTCAATTTAGTGAGTTTTCTGGGTATAAGTTAAATCTTAATAAGAGTGAATTGTTTCCTTTGAATAGACAGGTCCCAAGCTATGGTAATTTACCTTTTAAATTAGTTAATGACTCTTTTACTTACTTAGGGATTAAAATCACAAAAAACCATAAAGAATTATTTAGGTTTAATTTTCTACCCTTAATTGATCAGATTAAAGGCTTGTTTACTAAGTGGTCACCATTATCTTTATCTCTGATAGGTAGGATTAATGCTATTAAGATGGTTATTTTACCTAAGTTTTTATATATTTTTCAAGCGGTACCAATTTTTATTCCAAAATCCTTTTTTACTAATGTTGATTCAAACATTTCCTCATATATATGGCAGAATAAAAATCCCAGGTTAGGTAAAACATACTTACAGAAGACAAAGAAGGAAGGTGGGTTGGCATTACCCAATTTCAGATTTTATTATTGGGCAGTTAATATTAGATATTTGTTATGTTGGTTGAAAGAATGGGATGGTCCTTTTGGCCCTCATTGGGTGAGTTTGGAAATTAAATCGGTACCAGGTTATGCTCTGGGTTCTATTTTAGGGACATCTCTCCCTTTTGCTCTTTCTAAATTGCTGAAACGAATTGACAACCCGATAGTTAAATATACCTTACGTATATGGTTTCAATTTCGGAAATTTTTCGGGTTGACTCAATTCGTTTTAAATATTCCTATTGTATCTAATTGTTTTTTCCACCCCTCAATTATAGATCAAGCTTTTTTGGCTTGGAAAACTAAGGGTTTATTAAGATTTTCTGATTTATTTTCGGACAACTGTTTTATGTCTTTTGAGCAATTATCTAATAAATATAATTTGCCTTGATTTCATTTTTTTAGATACTTACAGGTTAGGCATTTTTTAAGTACAGTACTTCCTACGTTTCCAAATTTTGTGTCTTCAGATATTTTGGAGAGTTTGTTTGAATTAAACCCTTTTCAAAAAGGGCTTATATCAAAACTTTATAATATAATTATGAAGATACGTTCAGTGCCCCTTGATAAGACCAAAAATGATTGGGAAAGAGAGCTCAATCTTATTATTCCTATTGAGAATTGGGACAGAATTCTTCAATTAGTTAATACATCATCTATATGTGCCAAACATTCATTAATACAATTTAAGGTTGTACATAGGGCCCATATGTCCAAGGATAAATTAGCTCATTTTTATTCTTATATAAACCCTATTTGTGACAGATGTCAATTGGAAATCGCGTCTTTAACTCATATGTTTTGGTCATGTCCGCTTTTGAAAAAATATTGGAAAGATATTTTTGATATTATCTCTGCGGTTCTGAACATCGATTTACAACCCCATCCTATTACCGCAATTTTTGGTTTACCGATGATGGACTCACTCCATTTATCTCCTTCCGCCTGTCGAATGATTGCTTTTCTCACTTTGATGGCTAGAAGATCTATTTTGTTGAATTGGAAGGAAATTAATCCTCCCACGGTATTTCATTGGCTTTCTCAAACTATGTTATGTTTAAATTTAGAAAAAATTAGAAGTGGTGTATTCGATACTTCTATTAAATTTGAAAAGATATGGAGACCATTTATTCAATATTTTCATATGATATAATACGACCCTGTGCCAAGCTTATTGGTTTTTTCAGCTTTAATCGTATTTATGTTGAGAGGATCGGAGTTGACGACGTTGATGTTTATGTACTCTTGTGAGATACTATAAACAGCCCTTTTTTTCTCTCTTTTTTTTAGTTTTTTTTTTCTTTTTTTGCTTCCTTTTTTTTCCTTAGATACTAGATTAGTAGGTTAGTCAACTTTGCATATATATTTTATTTTTTTTTTCCTTTTTTTTATATTATATATTATGAAATATCTAGATTTACCTTGTTCATATATATACTATATGGTTCATGTTTCGGGAAAACTTATTTATACTGTATTCATTGCTTATGTATTCCTTCATGTGTAATGGGAATTTGTATGTTTGTAATCCCTTCATTAATATATTAATTGTATTTTGTTCATAATATTATTAATACTAATAAAAAGATTGAAAAAGAAAGTAATTGGCATTGTTGATTTGGACTCACTTTCCTGAACTTCAGTTCCGAATTTTATTTGCATAATTTTTTGTTTGTACAATTTGTTTTCTGTACATTGGGTGTTTGACTGTCTTTCTTTAATGGGCTCTGTCGGGATTCCTTGTTTTACAGCTGCCTATGAGGAGACGGATCTCAATGTAATATATAGTGTACATATTTGATAATAAATGTACTTTGAACTTTGGTCTGGTTGCCAGAGCTGGAGGAACACGGGTGTCGGGGAGCTGTACTACTGGGTGGGTTACGAAATAGGGAAGTGGTCAAAAATGAAAGGAAGGGTGGAGAGGCTCAGAAGTGTTAAAGCAACAGGCAGGATCAAAGGTCTGGATGCATCAACAGAGATCGGGGAGGTGATGAGTTGAAGAAGAACAGGATGGTGAAGGGAACATGGAGAGGGACAGCCGGAGGAGGGAGGGAAAGCAAGCTGGAGGAGGATGCAGACAGCGGGAGGGAGAGAAAGCTGGAGGTGGGTGCAGAGGAAGGGAGAGAGGAAGAGAATTCAGAGGGAGAAAGCAGAGGGTTTGAAGAGAGGGAGGGAGGGCTAGAGGAGAGAGGAGGAGGGTGCAAATAGAGGGAGGACTGGAGGAGAAAGATGATGTGTAGATAATAAGCAAGAGAAATTCTGTAGATGCTGGAAATCCAAGCAGCACACAAGATGCTGAAGGAACTCGGCACACCAGGCAGGATCTATGGAAATGAATAAACAATCGATATTTCAGGGTGATTCCTGGTGAAGGGTCTCAGCCTGAAACATTGTCTGTTTATTCATTTCTGTAGATGCTGCCTGACCTATTGAGTTCCTCCGGCATTTTATGTGTGTTGCTTTAGATAATAAGCAGGTTATTTTCACTCCAGGGATTGCTAATTGAATACAAGGTACTTCAGGAGGTACTTGTAGATAGAAGGTTGGCTTCAGCTTCATGCTCACTTGCTGTGACCAAAAGATTCTGCTGTGAGTGGGTTACAGTGGGGTTGTCAGTCAGCTTGTACTAGTGCCTCTGGTTTGTTGTAGTTGGTGATTGTGTAAGTTTTTGGGCGAGAGGTCACAGCCTGCCAGAGCTGCACTTAGCACTGAATCATGGTGCTAGAATGTAGGGCAGAGGTTACAGCAGCTGTACCTTGAACAAGGGAGGATTGTGGACAGGGTGGTGGTTGGGGAGAGTGCTGCAAGAAAAACAAAGGAGATAGGAAAGAGATGGGGTGAATGGAAAGAGGGGAGGGGGGAAATGAAGAATGGAGAGGGGGAAGTGAGGAAAAGAGGTGGGGTGGAGGGGAGGAAGTATAATTATAAGGTGATTGCAGGAAAGTATGGGGGATGTTAGAGGTAGTTTTTTTTTTACAGAGTGATGGGTGCATGGAATGTCCTGCCAAGGGTGGTGGCAGACGCAGGTACATGGGCACTTAAGAGATTCTTAAAACAGGCACATGGATGAAGGGAAACTAGAGGGCTATGTGGGAAGGAAGGGTTAGATTGATCTCGGAGTAGGTTTCAAAGGCTAGCAGAATTTTATGGGCTGAAGGTCTGTACCGTGTTATGTTCTATCAGATGTGATCACAGTGCAGATGTGGCAACAATTCAATGCATGAAAGCATGCAGACATGCTCAAGAAGTTGAGTTGTTTTTCTGAGTAAACATCAGAATGGGGAAGAAATGTAATCTAAGTGACTTTGATCATGGAATGATTATTGGTGTCAGACGGTGTGGTTTGAGTACCTCAGAAACTGCTGATCTTGTGGGATTTTCACACACAACAGTCTCAAGGGTTTCACAGAGAATGGTGCAAAAAGCAAAAAAAAAATCCAGTAACCTGCAGTTCTATGGGCAAAAACACCTTTTTAAAGAAAGAGGTCATAGGAAATTGGCCAGACTCTTTCAAGCTGACAGAAAGGCGACTAACTCAAGTAATTACATGTTACAACAGTGGTGTGCATAAAAGCATTTCTAAACGGATGACATATTAAACCATGAATTGGATGGGCTGCAGCAGAGGAAGACCGACAGAAATACATTCAATGGCCTCTGTATTAGGTACCTCCTGTCCTGGCAATTCTGGACAGTGTTTCTCAACCTCTGCATGCCTCCTAGGCTGAACAGTGGAGTACTTCTAGAAATAGACTAAGACAACTGCGCTGCTCCAAAGAGCGCTATATGAGGTCATTCTTACCCTTGGCCATTAGACTCTATAAATGAGTCGACTTATAGCTAGAGTCCTGTTAGACTGTTTGAGGCGTCTTATTTTTTTATTCTTTCTCTCTTAATATTTGTACATTTGTATATCTGCACTTGTAATGCTACTGCGACACTGTACTTTTCTTTGTGATCAATAAAATATCTATCTACCTATATTCTATAGTTCTTGCTATTTCTACCCTAGGGAAAAAGACTGATCATTTACTTTTTTATCTGAGATAAAACACAGTAATACGCCTTTCAGGTCCAACAAGATTGTGCTGGCCAGTTTTACCCATGTGACTAATTGATCTATTAACCCACATGTCTTTGGGATGTGGTAAGAAACGGGAGCACCCAGAAGAAATCTCCACGGTCATAGGGAGAAACTGCAAATCGTTACAGACCCGGGTCACAGGTGCTGTAATCAAAGTTCAAATTAAATTTATTATCAAAATGCATATAGGTTAGCATATATAACCCTGAGATTCATTTTCTTGCAAGCATACACAGTATATCCAAGAAACATAGTAGAATCACCTGACAGGACAGACAATCAACAAATGTGTAAAAGATAAGAAATTGTGCAAATACAGAGGTAAAAAAAATTGTAAGCAATAAATATCGAGAACTTGAGATGAAGAGGGGGAGAAGCCAGAGAGTGGTAATAAGAAGATGGATGACTGGAGGCCTGTGAGGAGTGGAGTGCCGCAAAGATCAGTGCTGGGTCCTTTGTTGTTTGTCATCTATATTAATGATCTGGATGATAATGTGGTTAACTGGATTAGCAAATTTGCGGATCACACCAATATTGGGGGTGTAGCAGACACAGACGAAAGTATCATAGCTTGCAGCTGGATAAATGGGCTGAAAAATGACAGATGGAATTTAATGGAGGCAAGTGCGAGGTGTTGCACATCGATAGGACCAACTGAGTAGCTCTTAGACATTGGGAGTGCAGGAGAGCAAAGGGATCTGGGAATATACAAACGTTTGTAGATCCATTAATTCATTCTAAATGGTATCACAGTGGATAGGGTAGTACATTGGCCTTCATAAATCAAAGTATTGAGTACAGGAGATGGGACATTATGTCGCAGTTGTATAAAGATATTGGTGAGGCCTAGTGTAGAGTATTGAGTGCAGTTTTAGTTACCTGCCTATAGGAAAGATGTAAATAAGGTTGAAAGAGAACAGAGAACGTTTACAAGAGTGTCGCCGGGTCTGGACGACCTGAGTTATAGGGACAGATTGAAAGATAGTGTGGAGATTTGAAAATTACAAAATTATGAGGGGTATACATAGGGTAAATGCAAGCAGGCTTTTTCCACTGAGGTTGGATGGGACTACAACTGGAGGTCATGGGTTAAGGGTGAACGGTGGAAAGTTTAAGGGGATTATGAGTGAAAACCTCTTCGCTCAGAGGATCATGAGTGTGGAATGAGTCGCCAGCGCAAGTGGCGTGTGCGAACTCGATTTCAACGTGAATAAGAAATTTGGATAGATATATGGATGATAGGGGTATTGAGGGCTATAGTCCAGTTGCAGGTTAATGGAAGTAGACAGTATAATGGTTCGTCACATCCTAGATGAATCATGAGGCACCCACTCTCTCCATTTCTCCCCAACCCCCGGTCACCTGCTTCACCGTGTTTCACTTTTTGTTTTTACTTCAGGCTGTCCTGGAGAAATCAGCCACTGCTTCCACAGCAACCACATCTACGATGGACAGGAGGATGGTAGCCATGGTATGTCAGCTGGTGAAACAGCCAGATGGAACTCTGTAATTAAATAGTTGGAAATTAAATAGGGTGGTAAAGGTTAGACAAAGATCAGCTTTATTTCTCACACATACTGTACATCGAAATGTACAGTGAAATGCATTGTTTGTGTCAATGACCAACACAGTCTGAGGATTTGCTGAGGGCATCTTGCAAGTGACAGTGTGCTTCCAATGCTAACATAGCATGTCCATAAATGTCTTTGGAATATGGGAGGGAATTGGAGCACCCAGAGGAAACCCACGTAGTTATAGGGTGAATGTATAAACTCCAGATTGCATAGGGAATTGAACCCGATGGGTATTTAACTGCCATGCTGCTCCCAGTGGTAGACTGTGTTCTGTGCTGAGGGCTCCTCCTCTGTGCACGTGTTCTAGTCCACAGGCATTGGCTGTAACTGCCCATTGCTGCCTGAGACAGCCACGGCTTAACGGTGTCTGAGAGTCAGAAAAAGAGACACACACTTCAAGGAAGCAGGCCTTTTGACCCACTACCCACACCAACATCAACTTCACTAATCCCTTTTTTTATCTCCCCATCTTCCCAACAACCCCACTTCCACAGCCTCAGCCCAGAATCTACCATTCTCATGTTCACTGGAGTAATTTACTGACACCAATTAATGTACCAACCCTTTTCTAACTTTATAACACTAAAAGGTGTCATTTGGCCTATTGGATCTGTACTTGGACAGTACAATCCAATCCCGTAAACCCCCCCCCCCCACTAAATTGCACAGCACAGTTATACTGCGGCAAGCACAATTGCTTTGCAGCATCAGCAATCACCAATTGGGGTTCAATTCCTGCTGCTGTCTGAAAGGAGTTGGTAGTCCTCCCACTAACTGTAGGTTTCCTCCAGCTACTCCAGTTTCCTCCCATATTCCCAAGATATATAGGTTAGGGTTAGTGAGTTGTAGACATGATCTGCTGGCACCGGAAATGTGGCGGCACTTGTTGCTGCCCCCAGCAGATCTTTGATTTAATGCAAATGATACATTTTACTATGTTTTGACACACGTGTGATAAATAACTCCAATCATTATCTTTAAATTTCCCTGTCTACCTGCCATTTCTTCTAACACGCCTGTCTACTTCCCTCTATAGGTTAAAGGCTGTCAACAGATAGTGAAATGTGAATCAAAATACTCTGTGTGGTCTTGAAGGAGCTGTCGAAGAGAGAGTGCATTAAATTGCAGTACTGTCACAGGGAGAGTGAGGGGAGCCCTGCACAGTCAGTGAAGTGGTGCTGAGGTGACGGGGGTATGGGGGTATAGTAGTCCAGAGAGCATTTGCTGCACTGTGGGAAGGGTGGTGTCAAGAGAAATCCATATTTAGAACATAGAACAATGAACACTACAGTACAGGCCCTTTGGCCCACAACGTGTCCCAACCTTTTAACCAAGATCAGTCTAAGCTTTCCCTCTCTTGTAGCTCTTCATTTTTTTAATCATTCATATGCCTGTCTCTTAAATGTCCCTAGTGTACGAGTCTCTACCACCACCACTGATAGGGAGTTCCATGCACTCACCATTCTGTGTAAAAAGAAAATGTACTTCTGACAATCCCCTCCATTCTTTTCGCCAATCCCCATGGGAATATTTGATGGGAAGTCTCTGGCTTCTACTCTATTTTATGGGGGGGGGGGGGGGGGAGAGAGAGAGGTAGGTGTGTGTGTGTGTGTGTGTGTGTGGAGTTGTCCTCAGTAAAACATTATTCACTAAAAAAGTAGATTATCTGTCCATAATCATCAAGCTGTTTGTGGGATCTTTCTGTGATTGGGCGCCACTACATTGTTATCTGCATCATTGCAACCAACACTGCAAACGAGGACTTTATGACTTGTGAAGCGCCGAGGAGCTGGTACTAAAGGCAGCGCAGAAATGGAAGCCTCTGCTTCTCTCCAACTTTCAGTGGCCATTTTTGTAAGACATAGGAGTGGAATTCAGCAATTTGGCCCATTGTATCTGTTTCACCATTCATTCATGGCTTATGCTGCAAAGTGCTTATTGAGCAGCTGATACTCCTGACAGTGGACCATTCTCCCTATACACGTCATCGTGACTCTGACCCAGAGTCTGTCTGCTCAGCCAACGGGCCTGAAGGTTTGCTATGCATGTATGGAACCAGAAGATATAGCTGGAGTTAGGGGAGTGGTGGGGAACAAGCCCTGCCAAGGCAGGGGGGTATTGGTGAGATGATACAGAAAAATTCCTGGAATGACTGTGGGGATGAGGGATTGCAGATACAAGTTTAGACTGGTGCTACTCCCGGTCTAACCATATATAGCTGGGGTGGCATGGCAATGCAGTGGCTAGTGCAACACTTTACAGTGCTGGCTGTGAGATTCGCACCTCTGTCTGTAATGAATTGGTGCATTCATGTAGGAATCCTATAGGTGCTTTGTTTTCTTCACACATTCCAAAAATGGACAGGTTAGGGTTAATAAGTTGTGGGCACGCTATGTTGGCTCCAAAAGCATGATAACACTTGTGAGCTGCCCCCAGCACATCCCAAGACTGTGTTGGTCATTCATGTAATTGAAGCATTTCACTGTATTGAATGTACATGTGACAATTTAAAGCTAATCTTTTCTATATGTGTTGAGAGATCGGGGTGGTGTGATAGTAATATGTTATTTTTCCCTTCACAGGAATCCAAGTCATTCGCTGTGAACATGTTCCGAGGTTTGATTCAAACGGAGCAAGTTTTCCCCTTCCCCTCAGGTATTCATACATTTTCCTTTGACTATGGGGTGTTGCCTGCACTTCTAGGATCGGTTTGTAACCAAAAGATGTGAGCAAAAATCATATGCTGATCACTGATCTATGAACATCCTCCATTTCCACCAAAGAATGTCAATCAAACATAAAACTCTACAACACAGTACAGGCCCTTTGGCCGACAATGTTGTGCCGACTTTATAACCGACTCTAAGATCAATCTAATCCTTTCCTCCTATGCTACCCCCCAAATCTCTGTCGTCCATGTATCTTAAGTGTCTTAAGAGTATCTTAAGAGTTTCTTAAGTGTCCTTAATGTATCTATTTCTACACCACCTCTGGCAGGGGGTTTCATGCATGCACCACTCTCTGTGTTTATTAAAAAACACTACCTCTGATATCCCTCCTATACTGTCCCTCGTATAAACCATCTCCACCCTGGGGGAAAAATGTCTCTGGCCATCCACATGATCTGTGCCTCTTATTGTGTACGCATCTATCAAGACACCTCTCATCCTCCTTCATTCCAGAGAGAGAAGGCCTGGTACGCTCAATCTTTCCTCATAGGGTATGCTCTGATCCAGGTAGCATCCTGGTAAATCTCTGCACCCTCTAAAGCCTCCACATCCTTCCAATAATGAGATAACCAGAACTGAGCATAATACTCCAAGTGTGGTCTAACCTGGGCTTCGTAAAGCTGCAGCATTACCTCATGGCTCTTGAACTCAGTCTCTTGATTACTTAAGGCCAGCACATCATGCACCTTCCTAACCACCCAAGCGACGAATGCAGAAACTTTGTGGGATCTGTGGACATGGACCCCAAGGTACATTGTCAACAGCTCCCTGAACACCTGGAGCCAAATTGCTTTAGGAAGTTTCCCACAAGATGGGACTTTCTCAGATTAAGAACATCAGGATGTTGCAGAGTGCTGTAGGTCATGATCATAAGACAAAGGAGCAGAAGTCGGCCATTCGGCCCATTGAGTCTGCTCCACCATTTCATCATGAGCTGATCTAACTCCCCTTTAGTCCCATTCCCCCACCTTCTCACCATAACTTTTGATGCCCTGACTACTCAGATACTTATCAATCTCTGCCTTAAATACACCCAATGACTTGGCCTCCACTGCTGCCCGTGGCAACAAATTCCATAGATTCACCACCCTCTGGCTAAAAAATGTTTTTGCATCTTGGTTCTGAATGGGCGCCCTGCAATCCTCAAGTCATGTCCCCCGCCATGGGAAACAACTTTGCCACATCCACTCTGTCCATGCCTTTCCACATTCAAAATGTTTCTATGAGGTCCCCCCTCGTTCTTCTAAACTCCAAGGAGTACAGTCCAAGAGCGGTCAAATGTTCCTCATATGTTAACCCTCTCATTCCCAGAATCATTCTAGTGAATCTTCTCTGAACCCTCTCCAATGTCAGCACATCCCTTCTTAGATAAGGAGCCCAAAACTGCACACAGTATTCCAAGTGAGGTCTTACTAGTGCCTTACAGAGCCTCAACATCACATCCCTGCTCCTATACTCTATTCCTCTAGAAATGAATGCCAACATTACATTCACCTTCTTCACCACCGATTCAACCTGGAGGTTAACCTTAAGGGTATCCTGCACGAGGACAACCAAGTCCCGTTGCGTCTTAGAACTTTGAATTCTCTCCCCATTTAAATAACAGTCTGCCCGTTTATTTCTTATGCCAAAGTGCATGACCGTACACTTTCCAACATTGTAATTCATTTGCCACTTCTTTGCCCATTCCCCCAATCTATCCAAGTCTCTCTGCAGATTCTCTGTTTCCTCAGCACTAATGGCCCCTCCACCTATCTTTGTATCATCAGCAAACTTAGCCATAAAGCCATCTATTCCATAATCCAAATCGTTGATATACAACGTAAAAAGAAGCGGCCCCAACACAGACCCCTGTGGAACACCACTGGTAACCGGCAGCCAACGAGAATGGGATCCCATTATTCCCACTCTCTGTTTCCTGCCAATCAACCAATGCTCTATCCACGTATGTAACTTTCCCATAATTCGATGGGCTCTTATCTTGTTTAGCAGCCTCATGTGCGGCACCTTGTCAAAGGCCTTCTGAAAATCCAAATACACAACATCTACTGCATCTCCCTTGTCTAGCCTACTTGTAATTTCCTCAAAAAATTGCACTAGGTTTGTCAGGCAGGATTTTCCTTTAAGGAAACCATGCTGAGTTCTGCCTATCTTGTCATATGCCTCCAGGTACTCCGTAACCTCATCCTTGACAATCGACTCCAACAACTTCCCAACCACTGATGTCAAGCTAACAGGTCTATAATTTCCTTTTTGCTTCCTTGCCCCCTTCTTAAATAGCAGAGTGACATTTGCAATCTTCCAGTCCTCCGGAACCAAGCCAGAATCTATCGACTTTTGAAAGATCATTGCTAATGCCTCCGCAATCTCCACTGCTACTTCCTTCAGAACACAAGGGTGCATTCCATCTGGTCCAGGAGATTTATCTACCTTTAGACTATTCAGCTTCCTGAGTACTTTCTCTGTCGTAATTGTGACTCTGCATATTTCTCTTCCATGACACCTTTAAATGTTCGGTATATTGCTGATGTCTTCCTCAGTGAAGACTAATGCAAAATACTCATTCAGTATATCATGATAATGGCAAAGAGTGAGAATGGGAAGAGGTTCAGGAAAGGATTGTTATTATAGAGGTAGTAGAGCAAAGTAATAAGTCGTAAGTTTTGGAGGTTCATGACCAGTGATGTTCCACAGGGATTGGTACTGGGACATCTATTATTTCTGATAAACAGTACATAAAAATGACTTAGTCAAAAATGTAGAGTGACCAGCAGGCCTCATACCCTAGTAAATGTACAGATGACACAATAATTTTTGGAGCAGTGGACAGTGAAGAAGGTCATCAGTTATCATTTCTGATGATAACAGCTTTATGCAATTCTTTGAGAACTGCAAAGAAATACGTACAGGAGAGTTTTTCAAGTGGAAATCCACTGCACTGGGGCAGTTCCACTCTCTCAACGTCAGTGGTTTGGGTCCAGTGGTATGAACTGGGTCTTCCATGATTGCAAATGATGACTTCTTCTGTGCTTTGTCATGCCCTTTTCTCTCCATGAAGCATTGCAGAACTGCCTTCCTGGCCTTTGGATCTCATCACCCAGGTGGCTGTAACTGACTCCGTAAGCTCAGACAGGCATGTCCATGTCTCACTGGGGCATGAGGCCCGCTGGCTACCCTCATCTGGTTTAGGCCACCTGTCAAAGCTGTGTACCAGAATATGGCTGCTGTCACATGCAAACCTCCACCTGGAGCCAGAGTGGGAACTGAGAGTCTAGTGGGGACCATAGTGAGTGGGTTGCCCCAGAATAGACAGGGTAAGCCCCTTCAGGTGCTATTCCTCCCTGAACATCCCATACATGCCAGCTGGAGGTACAATAATACAGTAAAATAGTAACAGTTTCGAGATCGGCAACCAGTGGTGTTCCATAGGGATTGGTGCTGGTCCTCTGTTATTGATGATATACACTCAGAGACCACTTTACTAGGTACACCTGTACACCTGCTCATTAATACAAATATCTAATCAGCCAATTATGAAGCAGCAACTCACCGCATAAAAGCATACAGACATGTCTAGAAGTTCAGTTGTTGTTCGGACCAAACATCAGAATTGGGAATACATGATGTAAGTGACTTTGACTGTGGAATGATTGTTGGTGTCATACGGGGTGGTTTGAGTATCTCAGAAACTGCTGATCTCCTGGGATTTTTACACACAACAGACTCTAGAGTTTGCAGAGAACGGCATGAAAAAACAAAAAAAAAAATCCAGTGAGTGGCAGTTCTGTGAGGGAAAATGCCTTGTTTATGGGAGAGGTCAGATGAGAATAGCCAGACTGGTTCAAGCTGCTAGGAAGGCAGCAGTAACTCAAGTAACCACACATTACAACGGCAATGTGCAGAAGAGCATCTCTGAATGTACAACATAATCGAACCTTGAAGTGGATGAGCTACAGCAGTAGATGATCATACCAGCTTCCACTGCTGTACCTGATAAAGTGGCCATAGATTTAGTTGGTCAGTAAATTTGCAGACAACACAATAATTGACAGAGAGGCAGACAATGAAGATGGTCATCAGGGGATTGCAGGGAAATGTTAAATGGAGTCTAATCTGGGTAAGTGTGGAGTGTTGTACTCTTAAGAGGTCAAATGTATGGGGAAAATACATAGTTATTGACAGGACTCTGAGCAACAAGGTGACAATGAAAGTGGCAGTGGGAATAGATAAGAGTGATAAAGCTGTGTGGTATGCACAAAATATAAGAATCAGAAAATCATGTTGCAGCTGTATGTAATGCCCTGGTAAAAGTTTTACTGCTAATGCTCATGTAGCAGCTGTGTGTTCTGCTGGGAGTGTTTAGGTTACCGTTAAAGATAAGGGATGCGTAGGAATTGTTGTGTCATCTGATCGGTATGGTGGAATTGAGAGAAGTTTGTAGAGAACGCTGGGGGAGAAGTTTTGTGATGGATACTGAGGTGGGTCGAGGTCTTTTTTTTCTGGCAGGAGATGGAGAGAGAAGAAGCTTGAGAGAACTGGCTGTAGGATTTGATCCATGGGAGTGTGTGATCCTTTTGGAAGATTTGAGCTCCCCCAACCTGTACACATTTGTCTGCTTTAATTATGTTGGGCTGTTTAGCTTTTTTTAATTTAATAACTGTTTGGTTACGTTAACATTCATAAATGTACTTTCTTTATAACTGTATGCATTGTGCAGACTGTTATTCTTTGCTGATTGACAATTGCATAGAGGCTAAATTTACACAGTATTCACATGGATCGGAGTTTGGGTGGGTGAGATATCCCGAACTCCCAGGTTTGGTGGGACCCAAGTCATTTCTACACTGCTGAGTTCTGCGGCTGTTAGCGAGGGTCTAATGAGCTGATCTCTGGAGACGCCTATATAACCATATAACAATTACAGCATGGAAACAGGCCATCTTGGCCCTTCTAGTCCGTGCCGAACGCTTGCTCTCACCTAATCCCACTGACCCACACTCAGCCCATAACCCTCCATTCCTTTCCTGTCCACATACCTATCCAATTTTGCTTTAAATGACAATACCGAACCTGCCTCTACCACGTCTACTGGAAGCTCATTCCACACAGCTACCACTCTGAGTAAAGAAATCCCCCTCATGTTACCCTTAAACTTTTGCCCCCTAAGGCTCAACTCATGTGCTCTTGTTTGAATCTCCCCGACTCTCAATGGAAAAAGCCTATCCACATCAACTCTATCTATCCCCCTCATAATTTTAAATACCTCTATCAAGTCCCCCCTCAACCTTCTACGCTCAGCCTAGTAAAAAAGGGTTTTGTTGTGGGGGCTCATCTGGGATTGAATTCGTTGAATACTTGCTCTAAGAATTGATTAAGTGGTTTTGTATTAAGCCTGTGGTAAACTATTGTCTGGGAAAGTGATTGAGATACACGGTTACGGACACCATAGGGATTAAGTGTTGGTGCGATTCAAAGAGATTCCTGTAATGAATCCTTGTCTTCTGAGCAGTGTGGATATCTGCAGCACTGATGAATTGTTGATTAAGGTTTTAAGTACCATTAAAGTACCGGAAAGTTACGATCATGGAATGGCAGTTTGATCAAATGGCAGGGAAAGATGTCGTTTTAGTTCAGACTAGCAATGACATGACAGGAGTGGATCTGCCTGGTACCATTGGGGTCCTGGGAGAGGTAGGACTGTGAACCATCCATACTCTCAGAGAAGAGGGGAGTATAGGTGAGGGTGCTGAATTGGAAACCAAGTTTCCTGTAGCTGAGGTCGGAGAGTTTAAAGACAAGTTGTTCTTGTTTCTGCGGAGTGAGGGAAAGGAGTAGTCTGATGTGAAAGGTCTAATGAGTCCTCTAGCGAGGGATGAAAATTCTGAGTTGGTATCAGCAGTTATGTTCTTGGTGGATAAATAGCGAAGTGCACCACTGGGGAGTCAAAGATATTGTAGACTGGGAGTGTTCTCGGGAGTGAAGCCCACCACCGGGTAGGAGGAGGAATATGAGACTTGGGCAGAGTAGACATTACAGGTGCTGGATTAGTGATCTGATAATGTGAAAAGACATCAACTGGTGTAGAGTCTAAAAGGTCTGGCTACTGAAGTGGGGAGGTCCTTGAAGGCAGAGAACCAGTTTGAAACAGGAGTGACAGGGTTTGGGATGGCTATACCAGCAAAAGAAATTGGAATCAGCAGAAGAACATCTAATAAGTTAGGGGTGTATACAGTGGAGATGTTGGCAGTGTTGGTTGCGTTGCGATAGGTGGAGAAAGCTAGACAAGTCAAGGTGTTGATATACTCAGATTCATCCTCAGTTCTAGCAAGTTTAAGGTCTTTTCACTCAAATGTGTGAAATACACACAGATGTATTTTATGAAGTCCTTCAGTCAGTCACAAGAGTTGCAAATCAGAGAGATCAGGTAAAATTTCTATGGGTTCCAGCTCATGTAGGGGTGTAAGGGAATGAGAGGGTGGATGAGTTGGCAAAGAGGGCGTTAAAGAAAGAAAATATAGAAATGCACATTAGTATCAGTTGTTACGTATCCTGTAATGGGTTAAGAAGAATCAGCAGAAATGGACACACCTGGAGTCCGAGTCTTCCGTTATAAACTCTATTTTGTTAGTAACTATGTGAATAAAGTAATATAAAACGAGATAAAGTAAACAGGTTAGCAGAGTATATGCATATATATAGGTGAGTAAATAAGGTTCCCAAGCTTCCCCAGCTCAGGTGATTAGGTGATACAGTCTTCCGGTGGTATGGTTCAGTTCTGGTTCAGGTTTGAGTAGAGTTGGAGTGTTGGTTTATCTTCCAATGCTGATGCCGATCCTCCACATCATCCTCCTGTTCCCGAAACTTATTTAAAAGTCACCAACTTGTGACCACAGAAAAGGGGATGCCATCTTCTGTGGTGGAGTTATCAACTCCAGACCAGGGTTAAACACACTGATAGCATTCCACTGGTCACTCCTTTGTCCACAATGTGAGCAAAAACCCCACTCTTGTCGTGGGCCCACAAAGCCCACCAGTGTCCTCCTTGCCTTTGGAGTCGTGTGTCTCCTGTGTGTCTCTGGTGTGTGTCTGATTAAAAAGTCAACTAACCTTGCGTATATCTCCAAGTGCAGAGCACCAGCTGTCCATCATATAGCTCCGCCTTTCAGTTTCCAAGGCAACTCAGACTTTCTGTCTTGTCCTGCTGCTGAATTAGTACACAAGCTGTTCGCTCCCTCTCTCTCTCGTTTAAAGGAACAGTTCACTTTAGAATAATCCTTCAGATCTCGTCACACAATAAGGCAGAGGCTGAGTGTGTAATCTGGGGAAAAATCATCCAAATGTGGCAAGAAAGTTGGGACAGGGAGGGGAAAGGGAGGCATTTATACCAAATACAAAAGAGTGTTACAGGTACTAGGGTAGGCAGTGGATACAGAAGAGAGGAAACTGTGTGGACTAGGTTGAGTCTGGGGCACTGTGCACTAAACAAAACATTGAAAATGATAGGGAAACACCAGGCAGGTTTTTGTGAGGAATGTCAGGAAGAGGAGTCAGTAGAGCATGTAATTTTGAGTTGCAGGAAGTATGGGATACGGAGAGAGATGATGAGAATTAATCTAAGGGAATTGGGGGTGCAGGAATTCACATTAAAAGGGTTACTGGGCATGGGTGAGAGAACACAGGTCAGGGTACTTTTAGCTTTCTTAAGGGATACAGGGTTTTTTTTTATAGGATATGATAGATAAGCAGGAATAGGGTAAATAGGAAGACCAAAGAAGGAAGGATAAAGTGTAGATTAGGGTGGGTGGGTGGGTAGGTGCGTGCGTGCGTGCGTGCGTGCGCGTGTGTGTGTGTGTGTGTGAGAGAGAGAGAGAGAGAGAGAGAGAGAGAGAATGGTTGAAGGGATTTAGAATGTAATGCTATCATCTGATCCACACTCCGGAGTAGAAGATGGTGGTAATGTGCCATTAAGCTGAGTGCCAACCGCTGTAAAACAAGAAGAAGAACCAGTTTGCTACTTCCGCAGGCTATATGCAGGCATTAGAAAGCGTTCTTGGCATGACGGGAAGCCCAGTGGAGTTTATGATGGGGTTTAGGAGCATGTTCCAGGAGAAAGGGGAGAAACTTTCAGCCTACATTCTTCAACTAGAGAGACAGCTGCTCTTTGCAGCATAAAGGAGCCATTCTACTGGCTGATGTGAATCATTTAAGGATGGACCAAGTTGTGATGGGCGCACAGTCCATGATGTGATTGCTTTAAGCCTCTGAATGTCTGGTAAGTCACATCTTCCTCCCTCGTTTGTTGATCTGATCAGAGAAGCAAGAGAGGAGGAAAATACAATGGAGGAGCGAGAGGCCTCCGTCAGCAGGGCACAGTCCTCGGTAGTGACCCCTGATGTCCCACAGGTGGGGGTTGTACAGGATTTCGTGAAAGAATTGAGAGCTGGGGTATCTCAGTTGATATCAACTGGTGCTACCAGCAAGGATGAAAACTCCGTTAGGGAGCCGGACCGACGAATGGGACATACTAAGCAGTGGGCCGCTATTGAACGGAGTTCTAATACCCTATATTACCCGCTATTTTTCCCTTGAGAAAGGGAGCAACCAGTATTGCCTGTTACAACTGTGGTGAGGATGGACATTTTAAGCGGGAGTGTGAGGAATGGAAAAACTTTCGGAAAGTGAACCAACTGTTACTTAAACAGGGGAAGTCAGGAAATCTCGGGGAGACCCAATGAGAGAACAGCCTGGTGTCTCGGAGGAACATATTCCCATGAATGTATCAAGGAAAACACTATTCCTGAAGGCTTAACAGGGCCAAGCTCCAGGGTATTTATGCTAGAGTCATACATGACATGGGCTCTCAGGTTACTCTGCTGTTCGGATCCTTCTATAACCAGCATTTGACACACTTACCATTGATGCTTCTCAGTGCCCTAGAGCTCTGGTATTGATGACTACCCGTATAAAGTTAGTTTACTTGTCAGTGAAGCTGGAGTTTTCAGAGGCAGATGTGGGAGTAGCTGAAGCCCTTGATACATTAGTTTTGGTCTGTCCAGACTCAATCAAGAAAGGTAAAGCTTCAATTCTTGTGGGAACAAATACTTATGTTGTGAGGAGGCTAGTGGGAGCCTGCAAATAGAAAATTGGAGTGAACTTTCTGAAAGCCTTGTCCATTCACTGGATGTTCAGAGCTGTTTTTACTCTAGAAGACCACTAAAAAGAGTCATACTTACTTGCTGGAGTATTCATAAGGCTCAAACTGCATCGGTTGTATAGGTAAACAGGATGACAGTGTTTGTCAGGAGCACCTCTGAGAGGGAGGTCACCCTTAGGCGGGAAATGCCAATGGCGTATCCTTTTCCGGTGGGTGCCTGGAACAGGCTGCCAAGGGTCGTGGTGGAGGCTGATATGATAGAGATGTTTATGAGGTGGTTGAATAGGGACATGAGCATGCAGGAAAGATTTGTTTACATTGGCATTATGTTGAGGGCAGAAGGGCCTGTTCTCTGTTCTATAAGTTTCCTATTCGCTGGAATCCTGTCAAATTCAAGGTAAATTCTGCAGCATCTAATGCTAATATCACAAACACTTAACAACATTTCAGTGCCAGCTCTCTCTGATACTGGTCTTGATATTAAGAAGTGCGGCGGCCCGCACACGCGGGACTCGAACTGCCATCGGGAGCTGCGGGCAGACCTTACGGGGACAGTCTGACATCACGTCCGCCCCGCAGGTCACAGGGGCCAATGGGAGGGGAGATTTAAGCACGCGATTTTGAATCAGTAAAGGCATTCTGAATTCAGCTCTCTCTGCCTCCGTGTGTTTCTTTAGTAGCGTGTTGTGCGCGACTACATTGGTGACCCCAACGTTCCAGACGGCATCTGGAGCCGGCGACTCAGCGACCAGCCATGAGTTCGAGCAACTCGCACAGCACGCTCTCTCTGAAGCTACCGACTTTCTGGGCCACTCAGCCCCACGTTTGGTTCCAGCAGGCTGAGGCCCAGTTCAATATCAGAGACATTACAGTCAACGCCACGCGGTACTACTACGTGGTCAGCACGCTCGACCAGGAGACGGCAGGCCGGATCATCGACTTCCTACGCCAGCCACCAACAGAGGACAGGAACACTAAGCTTAAGGCTTTCCCACCGCGCGGCTCCTACACATGGACGGCCTGGGTGACCTCACGCCATCCGAGCTCATGAACTCATGGACGGCCATAAGCCGTGCCTTTTATTTGAACAGTTGTTCCTCGAGCAAATGGCCAGAGGACATTCGCCTCCTCCTCACGAGTGAGGATTTCAGCGACCCACGCAGGGTCACGGCTAAAGCAGACATCCTTTGGCAGAGCAAGCAACGTGGAGCAGCCTCCATGGGCCTAGCCACGATCGCACGCCCCAAAGCCCAGGCCCTGCAACCGAAGCCATCGAGACCCATGGGGGAAAAAGACAAAAGTTTGGTAAAATGGTGTTTCTATCACCAAAGATGGGGCTCAGGCTGCGCACCGCTGCCGTCCACCATGTGCTTTTCCGGGAAACACCGGGGCCAGCCGTCATTAATGGCTACAACGACTGGCCACCGAGACAGCTTCCTGTACCTCTGGGACCGACACTCCGGGCGACGCTTCCTGGTAGACACCGGGGCCGAAGTCAGTGTACTCCCCCCCTCGAACATGGACACCCGTAACGCAGTCCCAGGCCCCGAACTCACCACTGCAAATGGTACCAGTATTCGGACGTACAGCCCGCGAAATATCTCACTGCATTTCGGGTCCAGCCGTTTCACTTGGACTTTCATGTTGGCAGCGGTGTCACAGCCACTATTAGGGACAGATTTCCTACAAGCCAACTGCCTCCTGGTCAACCTAAAAGGCCGGCATTTAGTCCATGCCGAGACGTCCCAGACTTTCCAGCTCGGAGAAGCCAAGCTACCGGCCCTCCACCTGGATTCTGTGACCCTCTCGGGTAAGGAATTCGCCAGGGTGTTGGCGGAATTTCCCTCCATAGTCACCCCACAGTTCTCAATGGCCGACCCCAAACACAGTGTGCAGCACCACATCCCCATGCAAGGACTGCCACTGTACGCCCGAGCTCACAGGCTCCCACCCGACAAGCTCCACCTCGCCAAGGAGGAGTTCCGTAAGATAGATAGATAGATAGATAGATACTTTATTCATCCCCATGGGGAAATTCAACATTTTTTCCAATGTCCTATACACTTGTTGTAGCAAAACTAATTACATACAATACTTAACTCAGTAAAAAATATGATATGCATCTAAATCACTCTCTCAAAAAGCATTAATAACAGCTTTTAAAAAGCTTTTAAAAAGATGGAAGAGATGGGAATCGTACGCCGCTCAGACAGCCCGTGGACATCCCCGCTGCACATGGTGCCCAAGTCCGCAGGAGGACGGAGGCCCTGTGGAGACTACAGAAGGCTCAACTACGCCACAGCCGCAGACAGATACCCGGTACCCCACATCAAAGACTTCACGGCGAACCTGCACGGAGCGACCATATTCTCGAAAATCGACCTGGTCAGGGGATACCATCAGATCCCAGTGCACCCCGACGACGTGCCCAAGACAGCCCTCATCACCCCATTTGGCTTGTTCGAATTCCTGAGGATGCCTTTCAGTCTCAAGAATGCAGCCCGAACTTTCCAAAGGCTCATGGACTCGGTGGGACACGGCCTGGATTTTGTTTTCATTTACTTGGACGATATCCTGGTGGCCAAGAGCACGTGGCACATTTGTGCCAGCTCTGCCAACGCCTGAGCAACCACGGACTGGCAGTCAGTCTGGCGAAGTGTCAGTTCGGGCTGACGGAGATCGACTTCTTGGGCCACAGAGTCAACCGACATGGCGCAGTTTCCGTACCGGACAAGGTCCAGGACATCTGCCAGTTCCCCAAGCCCAGCACGGTCAAGGGAGTTCGTAGGGATGGTCAACTTTTATCATCGGTTCGTGCCGCCGGCACTCATCATGAGACCCTTGTTCAGCCTGATGGCCGGTAATGCCAAAGAAGTGGCATGGGATGCGGAGTCCATGGAGGCGATTGAGCAGGCCAGGGAGACACTGGCAAAGGCGGCCCTCCTAGTGCACCCGAGAGTTGATGTACCCACGGCACTCACAGACAACGCTTCCGACACGGCAGTCGGCGGAGTCTGGAGGAGCTCGTCGAGGGCCAGTGGCAACCTCTCGCTTTCTTCAGCCGGCACGTATGGCCACCAGAGGTGAAGTACAGCGCTTTCAACAGAGATTTGCTAGCGCTCTACTTGGCTGTCTAGCATTTCCAGTACTTCCTCGAGGAAAGGGAGTTCACCGTGTATACGGACCACAAGCCCCTCACCTTCGCACTGGCCAAGGTATCGGACCCATGGTCGGCTCGGCAGCAGAGGCACCTGTCCTCTATTTCAGAATTCACCACAGACGTCCCCCACATCGCAGGGAAGAACAATGTCGTCGCCGACACACTGTCTCGCCCCTGCCTCCACTCAGTAGGCATATCGTCCTCAGGAACAGACTATGCAGCACTGGCGGAAGCACAATGGTCGGACACCGAGATCCCGGCTTACCGCACCGCTGTTTTGCTGCACGACCTGGTCCATCCGTGCGTCCATCAAGCTGGTAGCGGTAGGACCTGTGTACACTGCCAGACCGCCAAAATCCAGCGGCACGTGAAGGCTCCCCTCCAGCATTTTCAGCCGATGCACAGAAGGTTCTAACACATCCACATGGACATCGTCGGCCCCATGCCAGGTATATCTTTACCATGGTAGACAGGTTCACCATTTGGCCGGAAGCCGTACCACTCACAGTCATGTCCACTGAGTCCTGCGCCAGGATGCTCATTGCAAACTGGATCACTAGGTTGGGCCTCCTGACTGATATCACCTCCGACAGAGGAGCGCAGTTCACGTCTGGTTTGTGGACAGCACTGGCGCAGCTCCTGGGCACCCAGCTGCATCACACCACAACATACCATCCCCGGTAGAGCGATTCCACCGGCATCTCAAGTCAGCCCTGATGGCGCGCCTCAGGGGCCCCAACTGGACAGATGAGCTTCCCTGGGTCCTACTGGGCATCCACACAGCCCCCAAGGAGGACCTGGACACCTCCTCGGCAGAATTGGTCTACGGCGCCCCCTTGACAGTCCCAGGCGAATTCATACCAGAGGTCCGAGGTTCGGAAGAAACTCCAGCAGCGGTGCTAATGAGGCTGCGGGACAAGGTAGGCACCCTGGCACCGGTCCCAACTTCCAGGCATGGTCCCACGCTATCCTTCACCCCTAAAGACCTCCGAGACTGTGAGTATGCTTTTATTCGCAGGGGCATGCACAGGTCACCTCTACAGCGGCCATACGAAGGACTCTTCAGGGTGATCGGGCACAATGTGTGTCGTGGAGGTGGGTGGCCAGCAAGAGACTTTTACAGTGGACCACCTCAAACCAGCGCACTTGGACATTGAGCAACCAGTGAGGGTACCCGCGCTGCGCTGGTGAGGCCGGCCACCCAGGCAAGCCACACAGACTGGGGGCTCCACTTCTCCGATGGACATTTCTGGGGGGGGGGGTGTGGCGGCCCGCACACGTGAGACTCGAACCACCATCGGGAGCCACGGGCAGACACGCAGTAGCACGTTTGGAACCACCCACTCAGGGCGCACCTTCCGGGGACAGTCTGACGTCACATCCGCCCTGCAAGTCACGGGCCCATGGGAGGGGAGATTTAAGCACACGATTTTGAATCAGTAAAGGCATTCTGAGTTCAGCTCTCTCTGCCTCCGTGTGTTTCTCTGGTAACGCATTGCACATGACTACAGAAGCATATTTTCATGACCAAGTATGTACTTAGGGTCTTCTGAATAGAAGTGGAACAGTCATTGGCATGCCATTGTGACAACTATCCTGGACATGTGTTGCAGCGAATGCAAATAGAGTGTGCTGGATTGCAGTCAGTTCTAGGTACCAAAAGGAGCTGGTGACACAGGAAAGGTAGAAGGAGGGGTGGGAGCGAGAGGCAGAGAGAAGAAGGAACAGAAGAGAAGAGATAGAGGAAAAAGATATGGGGACAGTGCGGGGGAGAAGAGAGAGATAGAGGAAGGGGGAGAGGGAGTGAGTGAGAGAGGAGGGTGAGAGAGAAGGAAAAAGGAGGCAGAGAGGGAGAGAACAAAAATATCGAGTTCTAAGCAAAGAGTTTTCTAATATTTGCCCTTCAATGTGTGTTTGTCCAGTTCTCAATGATGAACAGGCTCAGTTTCTCCAAGAACTGACGGGGCCAGTAAGCAAGTTTTTTGAGGTATGTCACTTAACCTCACCATTTCTTTCATCCTTTTCACTTCCTCCCTGCCCCTCCCATTAGCTTTCTATTCTCAGGGGAATTTGTTGGAACATGCTGTCCCTCTGCTAATCAGAATAGTTCAGAAAGTGTTCTTAGACCCCTCCTCCTTGATGGTGGCAATGAGAAGGTGGCATGTTCCAGATGGTGAGGGTCCTTCATGATCTTCACCATCTTTTGAAGATGTCTTCGACAGTAGGGAGCCTAGCATCCATGGTGGAGCTGGCAGAGTCTGCAACCCAGTGCAGCTTTTTCCAATGATGTCCAATGTATCATCGGTAAATTAATGATTCCTTTGGTCCCTCCATTCATCTCATTAAATTGTAAAAAGTTAAGTCCCATTTATATACCTTTCATTTTTCTTACCAGACAGAAAAAAATCATTTATATCTCCATTCTGGTTCCTGTTAGTCAGCAACCTCTATCCAGGCCAGTGTGTTTCCCCCCCCCCCCCCCCCATCAGATTGTTTTCTATAATAATTTTTGCTGTAACATCTGTTGAATGCCTCCCAGAGATCTTGGTACACCCACCACTTTCCCATTATTTACAGCTTGTGTTGCTTTCCCATAGGACTCTAAAGCCAGTCAAGCATGACTTCCCGTTCACAGAACCAAGTTGGCATTGCCAGATGTGAAATAATAACATTGAAAAAGCACAAGCTTTTAATACACAAGCGATTCTACAGGTACTGGAGATCTCAAGACACACACAGACACACACACACACACACACACACACACACACACACACACACACACACACACACAGACACACACACACACACACACACACACACACACACACACACACACACCTACCTCTCTCCCGCCCCCCCCCCCCCCCGGGAGGAACTCAGCACATCAGACAGCATGTATGGAATTCCTCAAAATTTGT
Organism: Hemitrygon akajei; assembly: GCF_048418815.1. Taxonomy (NCBI): domain Eukaryota; kingdom Metazoa; phylum Chordata; class Chondrichthyes; order Myliobatiformes; family Dasyatidae; genus Hemitrygon; species Hemitrygon akajei. Next base: position 103,203,635 of record NC_133129.1, on the reverse strand, counting down.
GTGTGTGCTGTTCTAGATTTAGGTAGGTGACCAGATCCATACATATTCTTAATCCCTAATCATTTCTCTGACACCTACACCCCTCCCCATCTCTGTGAGCCCCTCGGTCCTACACCCCTCCCTGTCTCTGTCAATCCCTATGGCCCATACACCCCTCCCCATCTCTGTAGCCCCCCCACCTCCCTGTCATCCCTCATCATCTCTGTAACCCCCTCTAGTCCAGCATCCTCCCCTAATCCCCCTGATTTGGGTAACCCACCACGTTGAGAAGTTGGGAGGAAAGCCATTAAGGGGACGGCAGATGATGTGTGTAGCTGAGTGCTCTGATGGGTCTTCATCTCTTCCTTCTGCAGGAGGTCAACAACCCAGCAGCTAATGACTCCCTGGAGATGGTGGAGGACAGTACGATGCAAGGCCTGAAGGAGATGGGGGCTTTCGGTCTCCAGGTGCCCTCTGAGCTCGGGGGACTCGGACTTACCAACACACAGGTAAAACATGTTGCCTGCCGGCACTTCTGGAATTACCTCACTATTCCATGTCTAAACTCCTGCCTACTTTGACCTATGCTGCTATGTGAGAATGTATGAAATGAGCAGGAGTGGGCACCCAACTCCAGCGGTGCCTCTGCAGTCACTGATCTGACTCTGACAGTTTTCATTCCTCTAAAGGAGAAAGACTCTCAATCTCAATCTTGAATGAAGATTAGCTTTATTTGTCACATGAACATCGGAACGTACTTTGAAATGTGTCATTTGTGTCAACAAGCAACACGGTCTAAGGATGTGCTGGGGGCAAATGTTGCCATAATTCTGGAGCCAGCATATCACGCCCACAACTCAGTAACCCTAACCCATGTGTATTAGAATGTGGGAGGAAACCCACATAGTTGTGGAGAAAACTCCGTACAGACAGCAGCATAAATTGAACCCTGGTCACTGATGCTGTAAAACGTCACGCTAAATGTTATACTATCGTGCTGCGCTTGATCAAGATTCTACTGGTAAAAGCAAAGCTGGGTGGCACAGGAGCAAGAAAGTTGAAAAAGGATTTACCGATAGGGAGATTAAAAGGTGAATGGCACTTTGAGTCACTGCATCCGTGATGGGCTGAATGGCCATACGTTGTTACAGTAAGGTTATATGCATTTACCCAAGAAAGGACACAGAGGCACAAGAGATTGCACGTGCTGGAATCTACAGCAAAATGCAAACTACAGGAAGAACTCAGCAGATCAGGCAGCATCTGTGTAGGAAAATGGACAGCCGATGTAGGTCGTCAACATAAAATGTTAACAATCTACTTCCCTCCCCAAATTTGGGCTGGCTCCCTAAAATATGAAAATGTTTCTCATAGAGTGAGTGCAGGAAAGATTAACCATTTGTATCAAGAGAGATTGCTGAATACAGGCTTTGTCAATCCAGAGTTCAGCAGAAGAACAGGAGATTTAAGACCATAAGACATAGGTGCAGAAATAAGGCATTCAGCTCATCAAGTCTGCTCCACTATTCCATCATGGCCAAGTTATTATCCCTTTCAACCCCATTCTCTTGCCTTCTGTCTGTAACTTTTACTCTTGCCTTTCAAGAACCTATCAACCTCCACTTTAAATGTCTCCTTATTCTGGCTTCTGCCCCCTTCCTTTCCAGTCCTAATGAAGGGTTTCAGCTCAAAACATTGACTGTGTATTCCCCTCCATAGATGCTGCCTGACTTGTTGAGTTCCTCCAGCATTTTGTGTGTGTGTCGCTCAGGATTTCCAGCATCTCACGTGTTTATCTCAATCCCAGGATACTCGATCCTCCACAACAGAGAGCCCCTGGAGCAAACGCACTGACTGTAATTATGGACACAATAGGCCTGAAGGAGGAGAGCAGGAATATGGCATTGATCAACCTTGCTTATGTGGAATAAGAGAACAGGATGGAAGAGCTGAGTGGCCTCTGCTGTCCTCTTACTTGATGTTGCCTAATGATGGGACTCATTGGGTTTTCCAGGTCACTCCCACAATCAGCTATGGTGGCCAAGGTCGGGCAGAGCCCAGATAGGGTTGTAGGTTGCAGAGAGAGCTAGGGGTAAAGTCTTCCTGCACCTCATCACTAATGTTGTTATATTACAGTATGCTCGGCTGGTTGAGATCGTTGGCATGCATGACCTGGGTGTGGGTATCACTCTGGGTGCTCACCAATCCATCGGCTTCAAGGGAATCCTCTTGTTTGGAAACAATGCCCAGAAGAAGAAATACCTTCCAAAGCTGGCTACAGGTGTGTGTTATTGAGCAGTGGAACAGGGCAGGGATGAGCAGAGGGTCAGGGTGGAGTGACTGTGCAGTGGTGGGTGGGCACAGGAATGAACTGGGTTTCTTTCAAAGAGTTTCACATCCACTGTGTGCACAGTCGGCTGGGTATTGAAAATGATCCCTACTTAGGTGTCAAATTGTGGTATGATAGTTCCCCAAACACTCACTCCCTTTCTATCAAATATTTATCTATCTCCACTTTAAATACACTGCAACTCCCATGAGCAGTCGGGACAGAGAATTTCATCCACCCTCTGCAAGTCGGAATCCCTACACACTTCAGTTTTAAAGTACTTTCTCCTTACCTTGTCATTATGTCCTGTTGTTTGGAGACCCTCTCTCCAGTGAAAACATCCCAACATCTACCCCTTGGGATCTCATATGTTTGCATGGCCACTCTTCATCCTTCTGAACACCATAGAAGAGAGGCCCAAATTATTTAGTCTGTCTTGGAAGAACAGCCCCCTCATCCCAGGAATTACCCAGTTGAATCTCCCTTGGACTCCCTCCAGTGTTGGTCTTTTTTACGTACAGGGACCAAAACTAGTACTGCAAGTGTAGCGTCACCAACACTCTGTACAACTGGAATAAAACCCCCTATTTCCAAACTCCAATTTCTTTATAACAAAAGTACCAAAATGCCCTTTGTTTTAACTGTTTGTTGGACCTGCCTGTTAGGTTTTATGATTCATATACCCTTGAACTTCACTCGCGTTCAGTCATTCTCCACTTTGACAGTAATCTACTTTTTATTTCTCATTTCAAAGTACGTGACCTGCCAGTTGCCCACATTACACGATGAGGCCACACTCAGATTGGAGGAGTGCTCGTATTCCATCTGGGTAGCTTCCAGTCTGATGGCACAAATATAGATTTCTCAGTCTTCCGGTAATTGTTCCTCACCTTCACCATTCTCCATTCCCATTTAGAACCATAGAACCACAAAACATTACAGCACAGAAACAGGCCTTTTGGCCCTTCTTGGCTGTGCTGAACCATTTTTCTGCTTAGTCCCACTGACCTGCACCTGGGCCATATCCCTCCAAACCCCTCTCATCCATATATCTGTCCAAGTTTTTCTTAAATGTCAAAAGTGAGCCTGCATTCACCATTTCATCTGGCAACTCATTCCACATTCCCACCACTCTCTGCGTGAAGAAGCCCCCCCCCCCCCCCCAAGTTCCCTTTAAACTTAATCCTCCGGCACCTGACCCGTGGATATCGACATTTTAAATATTTCTGCCAGGGCCCCTGCAATTTCAACACTAGTCTCCTTCGAGGTCCAATGGAATACCCTGTCAGGTCCTGGGGATTTATCTACTCTGATTTGCCTCAAGACAGCAAGCACCTCCTCCTCTTCAATCTGTATAAGTTCCATACTTGTTTGCCTTGTTTCCATAGACTCCATTCCAGTTTCTTTAGTAAATACAGATGCAAAAAACCCATTTAATATCTCTCCCATTTCTTTTGGTTCCATACATAGCCGACCACTCTGATCCTCAAGATCCTCAAGAGGACCAATTTTATCCCTTGCTAGCCTTTTGCTGTTAACATACCTGTAGAAGCTCTTAGTATTATCCTTCACCCTGACTGCCAAAGCAACCTCATGTCTTCTTTTAGCCCTCCTGATTTCTTTCTTAAGTATTTTTTTTACTCTTTTTATACTCCTCAAGCGTCTTATTTCCTCCCTGTTCCCTATACATGTTATGGAGTTATGGAGCAATACAGCATAGAAACAGGCTATTTGGCCCAACTCATTGATGCTGACCAACATGCCCTTGCAAGTAAATCCCCTATACATCTCTCTCTTCTTTATCAGAGTTCCAATATCCCTCGAGAACCAAGGTTCCTTATTCTTATTCATTTTGCCTTTAACCCAGACGGGAACATACAGACTCTGCACTCCCAAAATTTCTCCTTTGAAGGCCTCCCACTTACCAATCATATCCTTGCCAGAGAACAACCTGTCCCAATCTACGCTTTTTAGATCCTTTCTCATTTCTTCAAATTTGGTCTTTTTCCACTTTAGAACTTCATTCTCTCTTATCTACTTACCCGACCATCATCTCCCTCTGGTCCTCCTTCTCCTTCCCTTTTTTTTCCCCATGGTTTTCTGTCCTTTCCTGTCAGATTTCCCCCTTCTTCAGCGCTTAATCTCTTTCACCAATCAACTTCCCAGATCTTTACTTCACCCCTCCCCTTCTCCCAGTTTCTTCTATTGCCTGCCATCTTGTACTTCTTCCTCCCCTCCCCCACCTTCTTACTCTGACTTCTCTTCCTTTCCAGTTCTGATGAGGGGTCTTGGCCTGAAACTCTTCCTGGCCCACTGAGTTCCTCCAGCAGTTTCTGTGTGTTCCCCTCTACCAAACCTCCCTGTTACATCCTCAAAGAATTTGAGCAAGTTTGTGAAAGGTGATTCCATAAAACTATGTTGACTGGGTTTAATTATGTTCACCTGTCTTAAATAATTAGCTATTTCCTCTTTAATTACTAACATGGGGATCTTGCCAAGAATAGCCATTAAACTACGTGACCTGTTGTTCCCTGCCTTTCTCCTTTATGAACAGAGGAGTTACATTGGCTGTTGTCAATCCATGCCTTCCTGGCATTTTGCAGATTATGAAAAAATTAAAACAATGGTCTATTGTCCCTGCAACAACTTTCTATAAAATCCTAATTTGCAGCTCATTAGCTCTTGATGACTTGTCCACCTTTATGCATTATCTATTAATCCTTTTATATTTCTTATTGTATCTTTTAGTAATTTTTAATGTATTGCACTGTACTGCTGTTGCAGAACAACATATTTCATGTCCGTGATAATAAATCTGATTCTGAACCCCCTAAGTTTCTCTAATACCTTATCCCTCCTAATTGAAGTTTTTGTGTGCTGTCAAAGGATCATTTGTTATCTAAGTATGTATGCCATGTACAACTCTGAGATTTGTCTTCTCCAGATAGCCATGAAACAAAGAAAACCATGTAAGTCTGTACGAAGAGAAACAGCAAATCCACCCCTACCTCAAAAAAGAACACAAGATTATCAACCCCATAATCCCTCCCCCGCACAAAATATAACTAATAGATTGACCCCAAACCCTACATTAAAAAAAGAAAGAATGGGAAAAAACATAGAATATAAAAGCTATAAGACTGAAAAAAGTCTGTAGTCCAAATCCTTAAACATAGATATAGCAATAGAACACAGGCTACTACTCTAGCAGATCAAAAGGCAGTTGGTGTTGAGCCCATGTTCTACCATGTTGCTTGAAATTAGCCTGTCTGATTTCGTAGAGATTTTAATAAGCAATATATTCTGCTGTTGCAAAATATTTATTCAACATATTTCCTGTTATTAATTCACCAGCCTCATTCACAGGTCCTATTTGCCTTTGCTGCCCTGTTGCTATTTGTGTATATAGTCTGTTCATTTTTGTACTACATGCTAGTTTTCTCTCAAAATTTATCTTCTCACTTATTTCCAATTTAACATTATCCTTGACCTCTTCTGTTAACCATAGATTGTGACTCTTTCTCATGAAATCTCTCCTTCTGACAGGGATAAACTCCTGCTGAGCGTTGTAGACTAACTGCGGTGTAAACATTTGCCACTATGCCTCTACTGACCTGACCCTTCGTTCGTTTACGCAGCCCACCTTGGACAACTCCTCCCTCAATCCATTAAATTTTGTCCCCTTTTAAACTGAAACCATTGGTTATGGATGTATGTTGTTCACCCTCAAAATCCACTTGGAATTCTATCATAAATGGGTTACTAGCCCCTTAAACCTCGATTCCTCATTAATACTTCTTATTTACACAAGACCAAATCTGAAAAGCCCACACCTATATAAGCTAGGCAATGAACTGCCCTAAAAAGAGATTCCTGATGCATTCCTTAAATTCTTCTATGATAACCTTGCTAAGAAATTAAAATTCATTGTGATAGTTGTAGCGTGCCCTTGCTATTTCCCCACTGACACTCTGACCTACTGACAAGCTACATAGACCTATCCCACCCTTGCTTTCCTTTCCCTGATATTCATGACATTAATCCAACAGTCAAAAGAGGATATGCTTGTGTTCATCCAAAAACATCTAGGGTGGGATGTGAATCAGTGTCCAGGTATAAGGAATTTTACTATATCCAACCCATACTGTCCTGCCCTGGAATGTATGATGCAACAGTGTGGAGGGAGCTTCACTCTGTGTCTGACCCTGGGTGTGTGTGATGGGACGGTGTGGAGGGAGATTCACTCTGTGTCTGACCCCGGGAGTGTGTGATGGGACAGTGTGGAGGGAGATTCACTCTGTGTCTGACCCTGGGTGTGTGTGATGGGACGGTGTGGAGGGAGATTCACTCTGTGTCTGACCCTGGGTGTGTGTGATGTCCCTGCCTTGCGAATGTTCGCTCTCGACAGGACTGTACTTGGGGAATGCTGCATGGTTGGATGTGCTGTCTTTTGAGTGCACTGTTAAACCAAGGCCCTTTCTGCCTAATAGGATGGTGTTATAAAAATTCCAAGATTATTTTTTTCAAGAATAACAAGATTATGTTTTTTTTGCTATGTCAGAGTCAGCATTTAGCACTGAGCCAGTGTCACCAACATTGTCATGATATTAATTCTGGGACCTGACTCTGCACAGATTGCCTGTATGGTTTCCTACGTTGCTCCAAAGAGTGTTTTGTTAGCAGTGAAATATTTTGGGACATCATGCTGTAATGCAAGGTGTTATATAAATGCAAGTAATTTGTGTCCAGGTGAAACTATTGCTGCCTTCTGTCTTACGGAACCAGCGAGTGGGTCAGACGCAGCGTCTATCAAGACCACCGCTATCAAAAGTGATTGTGGAAAGTACTACACCCTGAATGGGGGCAAAATCTGGATCAGGTACTGGGGTCTGGTTGGTGGTGGGTGTGGCACTCTCTATGCATGGCTGGGTGTATGGGGTTGAGTAGGATTCGGGATCAGTCATGATGAAATGGTGGAGCAGACACATTGGGCTCAGAGGCCTAATTCTGCTCCTATGTCTTATGGGTGGAAGAGGCAGGCTCTGCCTCACAAACAGTTCATTTCATGTCTGGATTCACTGCTCAGGCTTTTCAGTGTCTTAAAAGATATGATAGGAAGTGCAGCACACAAAAAATTCTGGAGGAACTTAGCAGGCCAGGCAGCATCTGTGGGAAAAAAAAGTACAGTTGACATTTCAGACTGCTGAAGGGTGTTGCTCAGATTTCCAGCATTTTCTCTTGTTTGCGATGGGAAGTGCAAATGAGATTAAGGTACATGTTTCCAGTGCAATGTTATGAGGGGTGTTGATTATCTGTCATTTCCCACAATGATATATGACTGTGCGGCTCATCATTTGTGCATTGTGGGGTGGCTCTGCAGTCAGATTCTGTAAAGGCATGAACGTTGACAGTAAGGACAGGTAAACCATCCAGCCATTGTTGGAGCTACTGATGTGGCCATTTTTCTCCTCTTTCGAGCAGTGACCAGATCTGAACGGCGACTTTTCTTGGGAGTTGTCGGAGGATATTATTACCAGGACACGCCGTCCATTCCTGAGCACTCCGCTCAAGCTGCTTAGGTGCAATGTCAGCATGTGCAAGACTGGCTTTCACTCAGTCCTGTAACCTCTTACGAGGTCACACCCCTCCCCCCCCCCCCCCGTCTTTTCTTCCTTGCGACAACTCTCCATATAGCAATTGTTTGAGTATTCTGAAATCGTCCATGCATCTAAGGTGTCCTGTCCAGCAGAGCTGGGCTTGTAGAATCATTGCTTCTATGCTTGTGCTCTCTGCTCTTTCAAGGACTTCCAGGTTGATGACACGGTCCTGCCAACAGATTCCCAGGATTGATCACAGGCTATGTGTATGGAAGGGTTCCAGCATTTTAAGGTTCCTTCTGTATAAGGTCCAGGTTTCACAGCCAAATAATGGACTGCCAAGGATGACTGTACACCTTGAGTTCCGTGGCTTTTTGGATGTTACGTTGGTTCATCACACATGAACACAAGCACCTGGGGGCTTGACTGGCCTCACAAATCCTAGCACTGATTTCTTATTCTAAGGAGCCATCACTTTTGAAGTATTTGAATTCCTCCACTGTTTTGAGTACCTTCAATACATATGGATGGAGCAGAGGCAGTAGGCATTGGACTGGGTTGGAACAGGACCTGTCCTTTGTAAGCTAATGGTGAGGCTGAACAGATGAGTGGCTTCTGCAAACCTATTGACAAGCAGCTAAAGATTGGCTTCTGTGTAGGTCATAAGGGTACAGTCATCAACGTATAGGGCTTCTCTAATGAGATTACTGATTGTTTTTGTATGGGCCCTTCAAGCGACCCAAGTCAAAAAGTGATCAGTCCATCCCATACTTTTATTTATGTCCCACGTTATACAGTGCTGAATGTGTGGTATAGTATGTACATGAGGAACAGAGTAAACAGTACTGGTGCCAGTACATACTCTTGCTTCACACCATTTGAAATACTGAATGACATCGAAGTCTCCCCATTTGACAAAGCAAGTCCACTGATTTCACTGTGGAAGAAGTGGGTGAGATTGACGAAACTGCATGGGCACCCAAATTTTGACAGCAGTCACCACAAGAACTCCCTGTTGACCATATCAAAGGCTTTGGTTAGATCCACAAAGACAGCAAGTAGTTGCAAATTCTGTTCAGTGCACTTTTCTTGAATCTGACGAATGTTGAAAACTAGTAGTACTACAATAGTGCTACAGCCTGGTCGAAAGCCACACTGTGCCTCAGGGAGGTTCGCCTCTGATATGTTGGCAATCAAGCAGTTGAGGATAATGCAAGTTAAGATTCTCCCCCTGCCAGACAAGAGTGAGCCCATCTACCTGTGCCCTTGAACAGTGGAACAATTATGGCATCCCTAAATTCCTCAGGCATGTCTTGAGGAGTATAGATGGGGTAAACATTTAATTTACTTTAATTTCGTTTACTCAGTTTCACACTCTCACCCTCTGAGTGAAGAAGTTCACCCACAGGTTCACCTTTAAAAGTTTCGCTTTTCACCCTTAACCCATGACCCTTAGTTCTCGTCAGTGGAAGAAGCCTACTTAGATTTACTCTATATACCCCATACCTCTATCAAATCTCTCCTCATTCTCCTACCCTCCAGGGAATAAAGTCCTAAACTATTCAAACTTTCCCAATAGCTTGGGTCCTCAAGAATCAACGACATCCTTGTATATTTTCTCTGTACTCTTTCAATCTCATTGGTATCTTTCCTGCAGGTGGATGACCAGATGTGCACAATATATTCCAAATTTAACCTCGCCAAAGTTTATACAACTTCAACATAACATCTCAACATCTAAACACAAGAGGTTCAACAGACACAGGTAGATGAGATCAATGCACAAAAAATGCTGGAGGAACTCAGCAGGTCAGGCAACATCCATGAAGGGAAGTAAACAGTCAACATTTCATCCAAACCCTTCATTAAGACAGGACTCAATACTCTGATTTGTGAAGGCCAATGTGCCAAAAGTTACCTGTCTATCTGTGATGCCACTTTCGAGGAATTATGGATCTGTATTCCCAAAAGCCTGTCTACCACCATACTCCTCAGTGTCCTACTGTTCACTTGTGTCAGTGCCTCCACAGTTCAGTCCATTGACCACTGTGGAATGAGCTCCAGAGGACAACACATAACAATGACTATACTGTACATTTGCGGGGATCAAGGAAGGAGAGGCCTTCAAAGTTCAAAGTAAATTTATTGTCAAAGTATGTCTATATGACCTTGAGATTCATTTTCTTGCAGATGTTCACAGTAGAACAAAGAAATGCAATAGAGTCAATGAAAAGCTACTAGCAAATAACCAATATGCAAAAAATGACTAACTCTGGAAAACAGATAGATAAATACTTGCATACATAAATACTACTTCTGAGATCATTGGTTATAGAGTTCATTAAAGTGAGTCCGTAGGTTGTGGAATCTGTTCTGAATTGAGGTGAGTGAAGTTATCCACACTGGTTCAGGAGCCTGATGGTTGAAGGGCTCAACCACTGCATGATGAGGAAGGGAATTTGGTGGATTACAGTCAAGTGGGAGAGAAGGAGAAACGAGAAACCTGGATTGAAGGGGCAAAAAGAAAATGTATGAAAATAATGGTATTTGTATTTAAATTCTGTGAAGAAATTTCTCAGCAGAATGTAGAGCCTGTAGGCACGCAGTTGAACAGTTTGTTTTGTTCCTGTTGCAGGCTGGCTGGCGTTAATTTAATTACTGCATTGTCACTTGGCAACGTTCAGCTTTCTGGTGGTGAATTTAATTGGTAGTTAGTGCACAATATGAGTACCATTCATGGAGCTAACAGAGGGTGTGTGTGGTGTACTGCAGTTGGACCTGCACCTTCTGTCTCTGTGTAATTCATAGCCAATCTCTTACTTTCTACTTGCTGAGAGATTTCTCTGTTAAATTAGAATGTGTGTAGTGACCTATTGACACTGCATTAGCAGGGAGGCATTGGCACTTGAATCTCTCCCAACGTGTTCTCTCGAGAGTGCTGTCAGTAGATAAGGCACCTTATCCCTGAGTATGTCGCTATTAAAGAACATTGGCTTAGCTCTGATTTGTGAGAGTGAGCAACATACTGTAACCAGGTCTGTCTATTCTGGCAGTAATGGTGGGCTGGCCGATATCTTCACCGTCTTCGCAAAGGTGCCCATGCAAGATGAGAGGAGCGGCGAAGTGAAGGACAGAATCACCACGTTCATTGTAGAGAGGGGTTTCGGCGGCGTGACCAGGTGGGTATATGTTCATTATCATTGTGGGGAGGGGTTTCAGCAATGTGACCAGGTGGGTATACGTTCATTATCATTGTGGGGAGGGGTTTCGGCGGCGTGACCAGGTGGGTATATGTTCATTATCATTGTGGAGAGGGGTTTCGGCAATGTGATCAGGTGGGTATACGTTCATTATTATTGTGGGGAGGGGTTTTGACAATGTGACCAGGTGGGTACACGTTCACAATCATTGTGGAGAGGGGTTTCGGCAGTGTGACCAGGTGGGTATATGTTATTATCATTGTGGGGAGGGGTTTCGATGGTATGACCGGGTGGGTACACAGTCACAATCATTGTAGAGAGAGGTTTTGGTAGTGTGACCGGTTGGATACATGGTCACAATCATTGTGGAGAGGGGTTTCAGTAGTGTGATAGATAGATAGATAGATACTTTATTCATCCCCATGGGGAAATTCAACATTTTTTCCAATGTCCCATACATTTATTGTAGCAAAACTAATTACATACAATACTTAACTCCGTAAAAATATGATATGCATCTAAAATCACCCTCTCAAAAAGCATTAATAATAGCTTTTAAAAAGTTCTTAAGTAGTTTACTTAAATACATTGAGTCCTAACCCCGGCACTTTAACATATCTTACTCCTGGCAGTTGAATTGTAAAGCCGAATGGCATTGAGGAGTATTGATCTCTTCATCCTATCTGAGGAGCATTGCATCAATAGCAACCTGTCGCTGAAACTGCTTCTCTGTCTCTGGATGGTGCTATGTAGAGGATGTTCAGGGTTTTCCATAATTGACCGTAGCCTACTCAGCGCCCTTCGCTCTGCTACCGATGTTATACTCTCCAGTACTTTGCCCACGACAGAGCCCGCCTTCCTTACCAGCTTATTAAGACGTGAGGCGTCCCTCTTCTTAATGCTGCCTCCCCAACACGCCACCACAAAGAAGAGGGCGCTCTCCACAACTGACCTATAGAATATCTTCAGCATCTCACTACAAACATTGAATGACACCAACCTTCTAAGGAAGTACAGTTGACTCTGTGCCTTCCTGCACAAGGCATCTGTGTTGGCAGTCCAGTCTAGCTTCTCGTCTAACTGTACTCCCAGATACTTGTAGGTCTTAACCTGCTCCACACATTCTCCATTAATGATCACTGGCTCCATATGAGGCCTAGATCTCCTAAAGTCCACCACCATCTCCTTGGTCGTGGTGATATTGAGACGCAGGTAGTTTGAGTTGCACCATATCACAAAGTCCTGTATCAGTTTCCTATACTCCTCCTCCTGTCCATTCCTGACACACCCCACTATGGCCGTGTCATCAGCGAACTTCTGCACATGGCAGGACTCCGAGTTATATTGGAAGTCTGATGTGTACAGGGTGAACAGGACCGGAGAGAGCACGGTCCCCTGCGGCGCTCCTGTGCTGCTGACCACCGTGTCAGACCTACAGTCTCCCAACCGCACATACTGAGGTCTATCTGTCAAGTAGTCCACTATCCAATCCACCATGGGTCACATGGGTTCACATTCACGATCATTGTGGAGAGGGGATTCAGTAGTATGACCAGGTGGGTACATGTTCGTGATTATTGTGGAGAGGGATTTTGATGGCGTGACCACATGAGTTCACGGTCAGTGCGGAGAGGGGTTTCGGCAATGTGATCAGGTGGGTACACGTTCATGATCATTGTGGAGAGGGGTTTCAGTAGTGTGATCAGGTGCATTCATTATGAAGATAGATTTTGATGTAATACCATGTGTTCCTCTGGTCTTGGAGCTCCCCGCTGAAGTTCTAGTTCCAGAGTACTGCAGAACAGTAACAGCCCTTTCGACCCATTTAGTCTGTGCTGAACATTATTCTGCATCATCCAATTAACCATAAACCCTCCAGGCCCCTCCCATCCATGTTTCTGTCCAGACCTCTTTCAAATGTATCACTTCCACTGGCAGCTTGATTCACACTCGCATCACCCTCTGAGTGGAGAAGTTTCCCCTTGCGTTCCCTTTAATTATTTGACCTTTCAACCTTAATCTATGACCTCTAGTTCTAATCTGACCCAGCCTCAGTGGAAAAGGTCTGCTTCCAGTTACCTATCTAATTCCCTCCTAATTTTGTTTCAGTGCTTCCATCAAATCTTCCCTGGTTCTCCTGCGCTCCTAACCTATTAAACCTGTCCTTGTACCTCAGGTCCTCAAGTCCAGCAACATCCTCGTAAATCATGTAGATTCCCTTTGTAAACTCTGTCAGGTGTGAATCCTGACCCAGTCAACCCAGTGTCCTCTTCTGCTGTACAGCAGGGCTAGAATTAGCTCTCTTGGTCCCCAGGTTACATTCTCAGAGCACAGAATATATCATGAATACAGCATCTTCTGAACCTGAAGTCTTCTCGTTAGGGTGTGTGTGTGTGAGAAAGGGAAAGGAATGGGACATGGCTTACTACTGTTGTTTTGTTGCTTTGTATATTCTATTTCGTTATGTTTTGTATTGTTCTGCTGAACTTTGACACCAGAATGTGTGGCGACACTTGTGGGCTACCCCCAGAGCATCCTTGGGTGTGTTTGTTGTTAACACAAATGACACATTTCACTGCCTGTTTCCATGTACATGTAATAACGAAATTAATCTGAACACCAGCCACCTCTCAATGTAACTGCAAAAAAGCGATATATATCAGTATGCCAGCAGATGGCGATTTCCCCTTGCACTCAAAGACCAAAAATGGTTGTCATTGCTAGTAGCTAAAACTCATTAATAAACCAATCATTAATCAACTCTTCTAAGTGAAGCAGAATGCTACGGGAAAGTTGTGCTTTTTATTTACTTCTGAATGTAACATAAATGCCAACTGAATGCAGTGATTTATATTTTAGATTTCTGCACATTTATGTTACATTTTGAGAGATTCACTTAACCTTTTTAATTGACCATCAGTGATAAATTCTGCTTCCATGCCCCAAATTTTGTTTAATCATAAAAATTCAAATCAATGGGAAAAATGCATGCTGAGAGTTCATTTCATCTCAAAGTTCAAAGTAAATTTTATTCTCAGAATACGTAGATGTCACAGCATACAACCCTGAGATTAAATTTCTTGGCGGGCATACTCAGCAGACTTGTAGAATAGTAACTGTAAACAGGATTAATAGGACTAAGAGCGTAGACGGCAAATTGTGCAAATACAAATATAAATAAATAGCAATAAAAATGAGAGCATGAAATAACAAGATAAAGAGTCGTTAAAGTGAGATCATTTCTTGTGGGGAGTATCTCAATAGATAAGTGTAGTTATCCTTTTTAGTTCCAGAGCCTGATGGCTGAGGGGTAATAACTGTTCTTGAAGCTGGTGGTGCAAGTCCTGAGGCTCTTGTCATAGCAGAGAATGTATCCAATATTCAAACTGGAATTCTTGTTCTTTGCAGACATCCATTAACACAGAAGAGTTCCCCCAAAAAATAAGTGACAGTAAAAAAAAAAGAACTCCAGAGCCCCCTGTTACGTACCCCGTAACTGGGTCACTTACCAGCAAAGATAGAGAGGTCCATTGAAGTCTGATGGTACTATTTTTAACAGTATTTATTGGTAAAAATACACAAAAATAATACCAATGCAAACATACAGATAATATACGCCGTCAATACTAAATCTAAAAGCACGGGTATAATAATAATCAATAAGAAATAGCTCTATCGTTGTCTAGGGGATAATGTATTGTCCGATGGAACTATAAAAGTCACTCAAGTTCATTCAGGCTGCAGCTTTTTGGTTGGAGAGAGAGACGGAGTTTAGAACTTGCCCATTTTCCTTTTTATGATGTCGATCCTTCGAAATGTCGTCGGTGTCCTTTTCCTTTTAGCTAAGCCGTCTTCCGTGGTCAGTCCCACCAATTCCAAGGCAAATGGAAAAGGACGCACGTGGGCTTTCCACCGGCTGTCGCTTTTACGCTGTCACGGGATTTCTAGCGTTCTCCTGGTGCGTCTGAAAGGGGTTGTTCCCCAGATCCTCTTTTATCCTTACTCACGGGGTCTCAGATGTCAGTCAGGTTGGGAGGATGCCATCCCCCCAACCAGCCCACATTGCTCATTCCTTGAGGACGTCGATGAATAGCACAGTGCTCAATACACAATTCCGTCTCCAAGAGACAATGGCCATTTCCCGTGGTTTTGTATCGTTGAGGGGCCAGGACATTCCAAACCCTCTGTGGATTCTGCGTCTCTCTCTCTCATTTCCTGGGTCTCCTGACCTGAATTAATAGCGGTCTTGCGATTCTCAAAAAGGAGGGGGCTACTTTATACCCTTTGGCCCCTCAGAGTTGGGGCGCAGGCGTAACACCCCCTTTTTCAACACGTTTTTACCATCAGTAAAAACGAAGTAATACAGAGTTTTACAGGATTTTAGAATCTAACACAATACAAAAGTTTTTTTTCTACCGAGTAATACAGTTATACATTCAATTCAGCATCTAATTACCGATTACATTGTCACTTCCTTTAATATCTTAACATCTTGTACCTTACTAAAGTCTTGTAGCATCAGACTCCAATTTAAAAACCACCTATTTTTAGTTCTTATTTTTCTTTAGCAAACAAAAACTAAAGAGTTGTGATCTTAGCTTACGGTGTTACGTATCCCGTAACTGGATCACTTACCAGCAAAGATAGAGAGGTCCGCTGAAGTCTGATGGTACCATTTTTAAACATTTTTATTTATAAAGGGGCACAAAAGTAAGGTTACTACAAACATTCAGATAAAATACGTCGTCAATACTCAATCTAAAGCGCAGGTATAGTAATAATTAATAAGAAATAAGCTCTATCATTGTCTAGGGGTAAGGTATATATTGTCCGCTGTATATCTAAAAGTCTCTTGCGGTCACTGCAGTTCCACCAGCTGCCGTCTTTTGGGGTGTCGCGGTGGTGCACTTTTGTTGGAGAGAGAGAGAGATAGAGATTGAATGGAACAGTTACCCAGCGGGTTTTTCCAACCTTTATGAGTTCGATCCGTCGGAGTCTCGTTGGGGAATGGCCACTCACTTGTGGCCTCTCCTGTAGCTAAGCCGTTCTTCCGTGGTGAGGTCGCCAATCCCAGGCAAGTAAAAGACGCACACAAACCCCCCCCCCCCCAAACCGGCTGTCGCTATTAAACGCTGTCACAGGATTTCTAGTGTGTCTTCTGGTGCGTCTGGGGGGCCGTCTTTACAACCCCTCTTTTATCTGAACTCACGGGGTCTCAGATGTCAATCAGGTTGGGATGATGCAATCTCTCTCCATCTCTCCACCCACGTTGCCCTGAGGGTATACACGTAGTACAGTTCCCAATTCACAAAGGTGTCTCCACGAGACAATGACCACAGTCGCCAGCTTTTGCCTCGCCGTGAAACGAGGGACACCGCACGTATCTTTCTCTTCTCTTGGGTCATTGACCCCCCCTTCACTAGGGCTCTTGCGATTCTCACAAAGGAGGGGGCTGGGGTCATAACACCTCCCCTCTTAAAAACGTTTTTACCAGCGGTTAAAACGGAGTGGTACAGAGTCTTACAGGGTTGTAGGATCTAACATAGTACAAAAGCTTTTCTTTTAACTACAGAGCTGTACCGTCATACATTTTTCAGCGTCTAAACAGTTAAAGATTACAGTGGCACTTCTGTTAATATGGTAACATCTTGTCCCTGACTAAAGGCTGGTAGCATCAGATTTCAACAGGCAGGGTTCCAAGGGGGTTGTCTTTGTTATTCACATGCTTTGTCAAAATCCCGTACAGCCGGTTTTTCTATTTAAAAATGGCGCCCCCATTAACCGTCACCTCTTTTCTGGTGAGTTCCTACGTGGGGGACCTGGGTAATTTGGCGAGGTACTCTCCCACCTTTCCGTTCCATAAGGGTTATTCTCTCAACACCGTGTTCCAAGCTTAAATCATCGTGTGAATTTCCACCCAATTCTTTAATGTTACACAGGTAGCTAACCCTTTTGTCAAGACCGTGCAGGCTGATGGGTTTCAGTTCGAACCTTTCCCTCCGGCCGCATTTAAAATTCGGCTTTTGCACAGCGCTCTCTTGAATAACAACAGCATGTGGGGCACCTTTACATTCCAAATCAACCTGTAATCGATGCGCAGGCACCGCGTTACCAAGCCCTCATTTCTGTAGCCCAGTTGCTTCTTCTGACACCAATCTAAACTTTAAATTTTCTTCATTCGATTTGGGATCTACAAACATCCCGTTCCCTTCAATAATAATGTTTATTCCCCCCATGGTCGAGTTCCACTTTAAGGTTCACCACCCCTTCGTGTACAAACACCTGGGAACCCTCCCTTCCCCCAATTACCAGGGTTAACCCTGTCTTCACTGAACCCAGTCCATCTGACCCACAGGGACTGCATTCCTTTTCAACTGAATCAAATACCTCAGACTTTTTCTGAGCTCCATTACTAGGTTCAGTACCACGTGCATCCACATCTTGGACACACTCAAACGGGACATCTGCCTCTTCCAGGCTTTCAATACCCGTACCCTTTTCAAATTCTAAATTCCCCTGATCCTCCCAGTTCCTCTCTGGGCAACTCCCTTCCGGAGTAAACTCAACCCCACGGGATGAAACAACCTCGTCTGCCAACCCAGCAGACCTCTCCAAGGTAATGGCATCCTTTTCATCTAGGACTGCCTTCATCTCATTATCGGGAACACCTTGACAACTCCCAACTTCTTCAAACAGGGCTGCCACCCCCGACAGATCATCCATGTCCAACTCTGGACCTTTTAACAGCTTTTTCCGTTTCTCATCTTTATTTACTACCTCTAGGACCTTTCTCCGCTAAGCGCAGATCTAGCTCCTCTCCCTTAACTCCTTTCACTTTACTACTCTTCGGTTTACCACCCTCAGAACCCTCGTGGTACAGGGTCGGTAGGACCGTCTCGGCCAAATCAATACTGGCCAGATTTAAACTGCTCGCTTTCTCAGCTGCCTTTCTCGACAAGCTGTGAATGCTCGCGCCTGTGGTACAGACTGGAGATGCGAGGGGCGGGGCTGCAATCCTCACAGGCTGTTTGGGCCGTGTCACCCTTGTCCAAACCTGCCCCCCGGCTAAATCATTTCCGAGGAGGACGTCCGCGTCAGTTCTCAGGAATTCTGATGGCACCCCTATTTCGACTGGTCCAGATACCAGCTCACAATCCATAATTACCTGATGTAGGGGCACCATTTCTATTCTGGTACCTATCCCCTTCACGGTGACCATTCCCCTTCTCCAACCGAAATCTAGTATCTCACGGTGGATCAACGACAGCTCCGCCCCGGTGTCTCACCAGATTCGGACGGGAATGGGTGGGTCTCCCCCCTTCACGGACACGGTTCCGGGTGACAGCCAGGTCTCTGACCCTTCTCGTACTCTGTCTACCCGACGCTCTCTCGTCGATTTACTGATTACCACGGCACACCTGATAGGGACCGCTGCTTTCCCTTTTTCTGGCTCCTTTCTCGGAGCAAAGCACCTAGAGGCAATATGTCCTCCCTTCCCACAATTAAAACAGGTCAAGCCAGGAAATCTCGGGCCGCCTGGCCTTTCCCCATCAACCTTACCACTAGCTCCCGGCGGGACCTCTGCGTCAGCTGGCGGACTTTCTTGGTCGTTCCCACGGTCTCTCGGGTAACCTTTTGGCGAGGAAAACTTTGTCCTGTGGGTTAGGGCATATTCATCTGCGAACCTAGCAATTTCCGAGATGGACTTATTCGGCTTCTCATTCAAATACATCCGGATCTCCTCCGGAACACACCCTTTTAATTCCTCAATCAAAAATAACTCCCTGATACGCCCATAATCCCCGTCCACCTGTTCCGCGGTGCACCAACGGTCCAAGAGCACACCCTTTTCATAGGCTAGCTCGGTATACGTTTGATTCCACCCTTTCCGTAAATTTCTGAACCTTTGTCTATAAGCTTCAGGTACTAGCTCGTAACTCCGGAGAATGACCTCCTTTACTTTGGCATAATTCTCCGCTTCCCCTCCCTCGACGGCCAATGCCGCATATGCTCGTTGTGCCTTCCCTTTTAACACACTTTGTAACAATGCCACCCACTGCTCTTTGGGCCACTTCTGATTTACTGCCACCTTTTCAAAAAGCAAGAAATAACTATCAACATCCGACTCTTCGAATGGAGGTACTACCCTCAACTCCCGACTAACATTAAACCTCTCCTCTCGATCTAACCCTAGATCTCTTCGCTCTTTCTTTAACTTCTCCATCTCCAAGTCATGTTCCCTCTGTTTCTGTTTCTCCTCATACTCTCTTTGCTTTTCAGCTCGTTCCTTCTCGTTCTCAGCTCGTTCCTTCTCTTTCTCGGCTACTTCTAGCTCTTTTAGCTGAATTTCATGCTGTCTTTGCTTTTCAGCTTGGTCCTGCTCTTTTTTCACCTCTAACCCCTTTAGTTGGAGCTCCTGGTCCCGTTTCACCTCTAACTCCTTTATGTGGAACGCCTGCTCCCTTTCTTTCTCGGCCCTTTCTTTCTCTCTCTCAGCCCGTTCTTTCTGTCTCTCAGCTACTTCCAGCTGCTTTATTTTAAATTCATGTTCCAACCTTAATTTCTCCAACTCTAGCTGATCCATCCCACTAGCTGATACTTTTTCAGGGATATTTTCCAATACCTCAGCTTCGAACACATTCTTCCCAATGTAATACTGAGTTATGACCCCTCGCACCTCCCGCTTTTTCATGGACGACCTCACTTCTGTGAGGTCCAATCCCTTCGCCAAATTTAACAAGTATGATTTGGTGGCCGCCTCTAGCACCTCCACAGTCGGGTTTTTCATAAATTCACCCATGTCCATCTTTGCTGGTTTCCCGTCTGGCTACCTGCGCAACCAGATCCAAGTTTGGACTTACAAGCCCGATTCACTGGCCTCCCCCAATTTGGTGTCAAATCCCGAGACGAGAATCCCAAGTTGTTACGTATCCCGTAACTGGATCACTTACCAGCAAAGATAGAGAGGTCCGCTGAAGTCTGATGGTACCATTTTTAAACGTTTTTATTTATAAAGGGGCACAAAAGTAAGGTTAATACAAACATTCAGATAACATACGTCGTCAATACTCAATCTAAAGCACAGGTATAGTAATAATCAATAAGAAATAAGCTCTATCGTTGTCTAGGGGTAAGGTATATATTGTCCGCTGTATATCTAAAAGTCTCTTGCGTTCACTGCAGTTCCACCAGCTGCCGTCTTTTGGGATGTCGCGGTGGTGCACTTTTGTTAGAGAGAGAGAGATAGAGATTGAATGAAACAGTTACCCGGCGGGTTTTTCCCAACCTTTAGGAGTTCGATCCGTCGGAGTCTCGTTGGGGGGTGGCCGTTCACTTGTGGCCTCTCCTGTAGCTAAAACCGTTCTTTCGTGGTGAGGTCGCCAATCCCAGGCAAGGAAAAGACGCACATGAACCCCCCCACCGGCTGTCGCTATTAAACGCTGTCACAGGATTTCTAGCGTGTCTTCTGGTGCGTCTGGGGGGCCGTCTTTACAACCCCTCTTTTATCTGAACTCACGGGGTCTCAGATGTCAATCAGGTTGGGATGATGCAATCTCTCTCCATCTCTCCACCCACGTTACCCTGAGGGTATACACGTAGTACAGTTCCCAATTCACAAAGGTGTCTCCACGAGACAATGACCACAGTCGCCAGCTTTTGCCTCGCCGTGAAACGAGGGACACCGCACCTATCTTTCTCTTCTCTTGGGTCATTGACCCCCCCTTCACTAGGGCTCTTGCGATTCTCACAAAGGAGGGGGCTGGGGTCATAACAACGGGTATACTACAAAAGTTCATGCAAATACTAATCTTTATGTTACTTTCAAACTTAACAGGCAGGCTTCCATGGGGGCTGTCTTTATTATTCACATGCTTTGTCAAAATCCCTTAAAACCAGCTTCTGCTATTTAAAAGTGGCGTCCCCATTAACCCTCGCCTCTTTTCCGGTTAATTCCCACGTGGGGAGCTGGTGCACCCTGGCGAAATAGGCTTTCGCCCGCTCCTTTCATAGGAGTTATTTTCTCAACAATGTGTTCCAAACTTAGACCATTTTCCGAATTTCCACACAATTCTTTAATTTTACGCAAGGTGCTAGTTTTCTCTTCAGGACCCTTCAGGCGATCAGGTCTCAATGCCAGCGATCCCTCTTTGTTCAAACAGCATTTCGAATTCTGCGGTTTCACACCACACTCTGGAATAACAATAGCGTGTGGGGCCCCTTTACCTTCCAACTCAATCTGTAATTGAGTCACAGGCACAGCGGTACCAAGCCATTGTCTCTGTAGCCTGGTTGCTGCGTTTGACATCAATTCAGACTTTAAATTTTCTTCATTCGATTTGGAAACTACACTTTTCCCTTTTCCTTCAATAATAATATTCACCTCACCACCTTCGATCTCCTCACTAACTTTTAACACACCTTCGAGCACAAACACCTGGGAGCTCTCACTTCCCACTATTACCAAGGTTAACCCTTTCTTCACTGAACCAAGTCCATCTGACCCACAAGGACTGCATTCCTTTTCAACTGAATCAAATACCTCAACTTTTTCTGAGCTCCATTACTAGGTTCAGTACCACGTGCATCCACCTCTTGGACACACTCAAACGGGACATTTGCCTCTTCCAGGCTTTCATTACCCGTACCCTGTTCAAATTCTAAATTCCCCTGATTCTCCCAGCTACTCTCTGGGCAACTCCCTTCCGGAGTAAACTCAACCCTGCGGGCTGAAACAACCTCATCTGCCAACCCAGCAGACTTCTTCAAGGTAAGGGCACCCTTTTCATCTAGGACTGCCCTCATTTCATTATCGGGAACACCTTTAGAATTTTCAACTTCTTCAAACAGTTCTGCCAAACCAGACAGATCATCCATGTCCAACCCTGGACCTTTTAACAGCTTTATCTGTTTCTCATCTTTATTTCGTGCCTCTAGAACTTTTCTCTTCGCTAAGGACAGGTCTACCTCCTCTCCCTTACTCTCTTTCACTTTACTACTCTTCGGTTTACCACCCTCTAAAACCTCATGGTACAGGGTCGGTAAAAACATCTCGGCCAAATCGATACTGGCCGGATTTAAACTGCTCTCGTTCTCAGCTGCCTTTCTCGACATGCTGCGAGTGATCGCGCATGCGGGATAGATCTTGGAATCTAGGGGCGGGACCTCCACCAGCGGTCTCGTCAGCTTCATTGCTGACCAAACCTTGCCACCGGCTAAATCATTACCCAGAAGGATGTCCGCGTCAGTTCTTGGGAATTCTGATTGCACCCCCATTTCAACTGGTCCAGATACTAGCTCACAATTCATAATGATCCTATGTAAGGGCACTGTTTCCGTCCCTTTTCCTATTCCTTTCACAGCTACCATTCCCGTCTTGCGACCAAAATCCAGTACCTTACTGCTAATCAATGACAGTTCAGCGCCCGTGTCTCTCCAGATCCGCACGGGAACCGGTGGATCTCCCTCTCTCACAGACACGGTTCCGTTTGACATACAAGTCTCAGACCCTTCTCGTACTCTGTCTACCCGGGGCTCTCTCGTCGATTTACTGATTACCACGGCACATCCAATAGGGACGGCTGCTTTCCCTTTTCCTGTCTCCTTCCTCGGAGCAAAGCACCTAGATGCAATATGTCCCCCCTTTCCACAATTAAAACAGGTCAAGCCCGGAAATCTCTGGCCATTTTGCCTCTCCTCCCCAACCTTGCCACTAGCTCCCAGCGGGACCTCTGCCTCAGCCGGCGGGCTTTCTCTATCATTCCCACGGTCTCTCTGGGAACTTTTATTCGAGGAAAACTTTGTCTTGTGGGTTAGGGCATATTCATCTGCGAACCTCGCAAATTCGGAGATGGACTTATTCGGCTTCTCATTCAAATACATCCGGATATCCTCCGAAACACCACTTTTAAATTCCTCAATCAGAATTAGCCCCTTGAGACTCCAAAAATCCTCTTCCACTATTTCTGCTGTACACCAGCGATCCAAGAGCACACCCTTCTCATAGGCAAACTTGGTATACGTCTGATTCCACCCTTTCTTTAAATTTCTGAACTTTTGTCTATACGCCTCAGGTATCAATTCGTAAGTCCGGAGAATGGCCTCTTTACTTTGGCATAATTCTCGGCCTCTTCCTCCTCCATGGACAACGCCGCATATGCTCGTTGTGCCTTCCCTTTTAACACACTTTGTAACAACGCCACCCAC
The DNA here is from genome assembly GCF_048418815.1 of Hemitrygon akajei. NCBI lineage: Eukaryota > Metazoa > Chordata > Chondrichthyes > Myliobatiformes > Dasyatidae > Hemitrygon > Hemitrygon akajei. Next base: position 103,180,326 of record NC_133129.1, on the reverse strand, counting down.
TGCTCTTTGGGCCACTTCTGATTCACTGCCACCTTTTCAAAAAGCAAGAAATAACTATCAACATCCGTCTCCTCGAACGGGGGTACTATCCTCAACTCCCAACTAACATTAAACCGCTCCTCTCGGTCTAACCCTTGAGCTCTTCGCTCTTGCCTTAACTTCTCCATATCCACGTCACGTTTCCTCTGTTTCTCTGCCTCCCTCTCTTTCTCAGCTGCTTCCAGCCGTTTTAACTAAATTTCATGCTCTCTTTGCTTCTCAGCTCTTTCCTGCTCCCTTTCAGCTCTTTCCTGCTCCCTTTTCACCTCTTAACTCCTTTAGCTGGAGTGCATGCTCCCTTTGCTTGTCTCTTTCTCTTTCTCTTTCTTTCTCCTTTTCAGCTGCTTCCAGCTGCTTTAATTTAATTTCATGTTCCAACCTTAATTTCTCCAACTCTAACTGAGCCATCCCACTAGCTGGTACCTTTTCAGGGATATTTTCCAATACCTCAACTGCGAACACATTCTTCCCAATATAATACTGAGTTATGGCCCTTCGCACCTCCCGCTTTTTCATTGACAACCTCACCTCTGTGAGGTTTAACCCCTTCGCCATATTTATCAAGTCCGATTTGGTGGCCACCTCTAGCCGGGTTTTCTATAAATTCACCCACGTCCATCTTTGCTGGTTTCCCGTCTGGCTACCCGCGTAACTAGATCCAAGTTTGGACTTACAAGCCTGATTCACTGGCCTCCCAATTTGGTGTCAAATCCCGAGACGAGAACCCCAATTGTTACGTACCCCGTAACTGGGTCACTCACCAGCAAAGATAGAGAGGTCCGTTGAAGTCTGATGGTACTATTTTTAACAGTATTTATTGGTAAAAATACACAAAAATAATATCAATGCAAACATACAGATAATATACGTCGTCAATACTAAATCTGAAAGCGTGGGTATAATAATAACCAATAAGAAATAGCTCTATCGTTGTCTAGGGGATAATGTATTGTCCGATGGAACTATAAAAGTCACTCAAGTTCATTCAGGCTGCAGCTTTTGGTTGGAGAGAGAGACGGAGTTTAGAACTTGCCCGTTTTCCTTTTTATGATGTCGATCCTTCGAAATGGTGTCCTTTTCCTTTTAGCTAAGCCGTCTTCCGTGGTCAGTCCCACCAATTCCGAGGCAAATGGAAAAGGACGCACGTGGGCTTTCCACCAGCTGTCGCCTTTACGCTGTCACGGGATTTCTAGCGTTCTCCTGGTGTGTCTGAAAGGGGTTGTTCCCCAGATCCTCTTTTATCCTTACTCACGGGGTCTCAGATGTCAGTCAGGTTGGGAGGATGCCATCCCCCCAACCAGCCCACATTGCTCATTCCTTGAGGACGTCGATGAACAGCACAGTGCTCAATACACAATTCCGTCTCCAAGAGACAATGGCCATTTCCCGTGGTTTTGTATCGTTGAGGGGCCAGGACATTCCAAACCCTCTGTGGATTCTTCGTCTCTCTCATTTCCTGGGTCTCCTGACCTGAATTAATAGCGATCTTGCGATTCTCAAAAAGGAGGGGGCTACTTTATACCCTTTGGCCCCTCAGAGTTGGGGCGCAGGCGTAACACCCCCCACTCACTCCCTCCCACACACAAGCAATGGCAAAGCATTCAACCTCCACCACTTACTTAAGCAAAAAACATCCTTCCATCGAACAAGCAATAGGAGAGCCAACAAGAGAAATGATGATCTGCGTTACAACAAAAACTAAATATTTACCTAACAATTCAACATGCCACAGGTGTGCATCTCCTCCCTCCACGCTGCTCGCTCCTCCCTCCTCCTCCCCACCCCTTTTCTCTTTCTCTCTCTCTCACGTGCGCACACACGCATACGCACACACACGCCACTTAACAACGGGAGATATAAACATATCATTGTTAAAGTCTGCCACATCGGTTTTTTTTCTGAGTTCTCGGACTCAAGAATTGGCAACAAGCTCCTCCTCTGCCAGCAAGATAGTGAGAGTGCAATTTGCTGAGCACAGGGCCTCTGACAGTTAATTTGCAGTTCCTGATGTTCCATTTTCTCCTGCGACGCTTCGTTTAACGGTACCAGCTTTGAATCGGCTCATCCCCAAGGCTGCAAAGTCTCAGAACCCTGAAGGCACTCTTGTCTTCTCGGCTACGTCCTTAGGATAACAAGAAGTGGGTGAGCCACATGAGCGGGTCCCATTGCCGTAAAGAAGTTTAAATGTGGCTCTAGATCAGATCTATGACAGAACCCTACCCACCTTGAAAAGAAATAAGAGAAACGTTAAGTGAGACAATGAGTGAGTCTGAGGTTTTTATGACAGTTCATTTAAGCATGACAATATAGTGGTTAGCATTATGCTTTGCAGTGCCAACTGTTAAGATTGAGGTTTGATTTCCACCGCTGTTTGTAAGGAGTTTGTACGTTCTTTCCTGCGACCATGTGAGTTTCCTCTGGCTCCTGTGGTTTCCTCCTATGTTCCAAAGGTGTACAGTTTAGGGTTAGTGAGTTGTGGGTGCCAGAAGCCTGGTGACCCCAGAGCTGCCACCAGCACATCCTTGATGCAAATGATGCATTTCATTGTATGTTCTGATGTAATGCGCTGTATAAAGCAGATCTTTATCTTTTAACCTTTAGAAAATAGAGCAGTATCACAGTGGTGTGCCGAACTAATCAAACTAGTCTAAATAATCAATTCTGTCTGCGCATTGCCCATATCCTTCCATTTATGTTGCTCTAACCCAGGCAACTCATTCCAGGTACCTACCACTCTGTGAAACCAACAGCTTGCCCACACATCTCCTCTGAGCTTGCCGTCTCTCACCCTCACAGTGATCTTCACTGATGTGAACTTCTTATTCTAGAATGCAGGCTCCTGTGCTGGAAACATCCTCCACAGACACTATCCAAAATGCTGTAGGGGTATGGGTGAAATATTGTCTCCTACCCCCCCCCCCCCCCCAAACTGGTTGGGGGAAAACCAACCAGTTACAGGCCCTCAAGGACCAGCTGTGGTTTAATATGGAACTACTTGAAATTTGATATCTTATTCCCAAAGATCAGAGTGAGGATAATGTCCTTGGTTCATGGTTCATGGCCTGGAGGTATAATCAGGTATTCTATCCCCATCACAGCTTGTCTACAGTTCATTGCACAGGATGTATTTCCATCTCCCCGTGGGATTCTCAGATAAAAGTTCATGCACTTCCCCCTCCCTGTATTACACATTGTTAATCAGTTTATTGAAAATTACAGTTTCAAGTCTCTTTCCTCCACTGATCTTCAACTTGATTAATACGAGAAAATCTGCAGATGCTGAAAAGTGCAAGCAACACACACAATCCATCAGTTGGCCAGGCAGCATCTATGGAAAAAAGTACACAGTCGACGTCGCGAGTTGAGATTCTTCATCAGGACCAGTAATTTATGTGTGTTGCTTCAACCAGATTATTTCACTTCACTTACAGAGTGACTATCCCTGGTAAAGCCAGCACTTACCACCCTTAAGAATGTAGTGTTATGTATTCCTCTTATTCTCAGCTGTACGTCACCACACCAGCCTGTGATCCAGAGTCTGCGCTCTGGGTGTCAGCAGCATCCTGACCAAGTCTGACACTCGAGGCCATCCCATCACTGGTACATTTCTTCAGCTCTTTACATGAGAATGATATCCAGAAATAGGAACCCTTCAAGCTTGTTCCAGTACTGTGAGTATGCTCCCCAACAAACCCCCACAACCCAGCACATTTCCTCATTCAGTTATGGCCACAAGCTCCTGTTCAATCTGCTCCCACTAGCTCGCACATTTCTGATCACAACCAGTCACTGCAGAACAGCGGTACGGCAGCATAGCAACTCGTGTAATGCTTTATATTGCCAGCGATCAGCATGCAAGGAAGGATGGTGACACGTGAACCAGGGGATTCAGGTCTTTGAGTCTTAAAAGTTGGTTGTCCTGCTGAGTGAACACGCACGCCATGCTTGTTCTCATGTTGGTGAGGAGTTAGGGGCAGCACAACAGCCCAGTGGTTAGCATAACATTTTACAACACCAGCATCCCGGGTTCAAGTCCCACTGCTGTCTATAAGTAGTATTACATTCTTTTTGTGACCATGTGGGTTTCCTCTGGATGCTCTGATTTCCTCCCTCATTCCAAAGACGTATTGGTTAGTAAGTTGTGAGGCACTGGAATGATGGTACCAATTGCAGGCTGCCCTAGCACATCCTTGGACTGTTTGTTGTTGATGCAAGCAACACTTTTCACTGTTTTGATGTGTATGTAACAGATAGAGTTAATCTTTAATGTCCTTACCAGCCTTTCCTGATTCCCAGTGCCTCCATGAAACCTCCCCTGAACCTGCTGTGAGTGGAAAGCCCCAGATCCCCAATCTGTCCATAGAACTGAAGCTACTCCTCCCTGGCATAGTTAAAGTTGATGACCACCCTTGATAAAGTATAGTAGTTGAGCCTGCACACGATTCCCCAGGTGGCAATAAAGAATGGAGGAGGATTTAAGCCACTGCCTATGTGCATCACCAGTCTCTTACTGAGAGATGCACACAAAATTGTGGAGGAACTCAGCAGGCCAGGTTGATCTATCAAAAAGAGTAAACAGTTGATGTTTTGGGCCGAGAAAAAAAAGATGAGGTTAGAACAAGAAGGTGGGGGGGAAGAGGAGGAATAATTAGTACAGTGTGATAGGTGAAACTGGGAGAGGGGAAGAGGGGAAGTAAACAGCTGGGAAGTTGGTGAAAGAGATAAAGGGCTGTAGAAGGAGGAATCTGATAGAGGGTAGAAGACCATAGAAGAAAGGAAAGTGGGGGAGGAGTACCAGAGGGAGGTTATGGGCAGGTAAGGAGAAGGTGAGAGAGGGAAATGGGAATGGGGAATGGTGAAGGAAACTGCGGAGGGGTGGGGGGCAATTACCAGAAGTTTAAGAAATCAATGTTCATGCCATCAGGTTGGAGGATACCCAGATGGAATACAATTTGTTGTTCCTCAAACCTGAGTGTGGCCTCATCAGGGCAGTGGAGGAGGCCATGGAATTAGAGATTGTCTTTTTGCATCTGTCTTTCAGTGGCCCTCCAGAGAAGAAGATGGGGATTAAAGCATCAAACACAGCAGAGGTCCACTTTGACAATGTGAAGGTGCCCGTTGAGAATGTCCTGGGCGAGGTTGGTGGTGGGTTCAAGGTGGCCATGAACATCTTGAACAATGGGCGATTTGGCATGGCAGCTGCCCTCTCTGGAACAATGAAAGGAGTCATTAGCCGGGCTGTAAGTATTCTCGATCCTGTTTGCTCGGTAACAGCTAACAGACTGTTGGTCATATTAAATAAATTCTTTTTGAATTATGGTGGTTGTTGTGGGGTAAGCCCTTTTATAGTCTTTGGGTCACTTACATAAGTGTATGAGTCCCACCCCTCTTGTGTGTTCCTAGCTGCCGTTGTTCTGATTCATTCTGACAAGTCCTCATGAAGCCCACTTATGGGAGATCAGCTCCCTACCGTTTCCTAGTGGTTACACAAAACAGTGAACTTAACTAAGAGGTTTGCTTGCAGCTATGAGTAAACTTAAGTGCACTCCATTGTTTTTAAGGTTTTAGACCATGAGACATCAGATACAGGAGCAGAATTAGGCCATTTGGCCCATCGAGTCTGCTCCACCATTTCATCATTGCTCATCCATTTCCCTCTTAGCCCCAGTTTCTTGCCTTCTCCACATATGTCTATGTGCCCTGATCAATCAAGAATCTATCAGCCTCTGCCTTAAATATACCCAATGATCTGGCCTCCTCAGCTGTCTGCAGCAACAAATTCCACAGATTCAGCACTCTCTGGCTAAAGAAGTTCCCCCTTATCTCCATTTTAAAAGGGTGCCCCTTTATTCTGAGACATCCTGTCCACTTCCACTCTACCAAAGCCTTTCACCGTTTGATAGGCTTCAATTAGGTCACCCCTCATTCTTCTGAATTCTAGTGAATTCAGGCTGAGGGCCATCAAGCACTCTTCATATGACAAGCTGGAATCATTTTCATGACCCTCCTTTGAACCCTGTCCTGTGTCCTTTCTAAGGGGCCCAAAACTGCTCAGTACTCTAAGTGAGGCATCATCACTGTTTTATAAAGCCACAACATTACATCCTTGTTTTTATATTCTTGTCCTCTTGAAATGAATGGTAACATTCTCACCACAGACTCAAACCTGCAAATTAGCTTTTAGAGAATCCTGCACAAGGACTCCTAAGTCCTTTTGCACCTCAGATTGTTGAATTTTTTCTCCATTTAGAAAGTATTTCTTTTAGCAGAGTACATGACTATACACTTCCCAACACTGTATTCCATCTGCCATTTCTTTGCCCATTCTCCTAATCTGCCTGTCCTTCTACTTCCTCAAAACTACCTAGCATTTTCTAGTAGAAAATTTCATTTTCGAACAATGTTGATACTAGTTTTTAAAATCTGATATATCACAGTTGAATAGCTTTTAGCAGAAGTTGCTAGAATCTGGAGCAACTCGCAAGTTGCTGGAGAAACTCATCAGGTTGGACAGCATCTGTGGGAGATGTAGATATTTTGGGTCAAAACTGCATAAGGTCTAAGAGTGATGAGGTAGGTGTACTGAATGAGCAGATCTTAGTAAGAACGAAGACCTGCCTGTATTCTTCCATCCTCCTCAGTCAGATTCAGATTCCAGTGTATTTGTCACATGTACGTGGAGATTCACAGTGATGTGTGTCATTTGTGTTAACAACCAACACACCCGAGGATGTGCTGGGGCAGCCTGCAAATTTGTATCACATTTCAGCACCAACATAGCATGCCCACAGTGTTCAGTAGAACACTGAACACAGCAAAGCAGAACATACCAAGCAACAACAGCAAAACAAGGCCTATTCCTCTCTCCTTCCCACCCACCTACACAAGTACATTGTCCTCTCACCCCAGAACAGGCCATCTTCAGCCTCCAGCTGGATTCCCAGACGTTGGCCCCGGTGGACTCCGAGATTTTCAGACATTGGCCCACAATCTTAGAATCCTGTTCAACTCACAGCTCCTCTATCCAGACCAAGAACCTGGCCCCCAAAGCTGATTCCTGATGGTAAGGCCCCAAAGGCAAAAGCATCTGTCATCAATAACTGCCTCATCTCCATAAATCCCTTCACAGCTGGTTGAGCCACATCTCTAGGTTGACTTTGGATAAACAGACAAAACACACAAGCTGCTGAAGAACACCGCGAGTCGAGCAGCATCGGTGGAAGAAATTGTCGACACTTTGTGTCAAAATCATGCATCAAGACTTACAATGGAGAGTTAATATGGCCAGCATACGGAGAAGTGGAATGGCAAGACAGGATTCTAAGATGGTGGACCAATGTCTGGAGTCCACCAGGGGAGAAGGCAGGAGCTTGGGGCTGAGAGGGAAATAGAAATAGATCAGCCATGATTGCCAGCATCTGCAGATTTTTCTCTTGTTCACTTAAAGAAAGGTGGCTTCTACTTTTTGCATGGGAAGCTCCCACAAACAGTAAAGACCATAGGAGCAGAATTAGGCCATTTGGCCCACCAGGTCTGCTCCACCACTTCATCATGGCTGATCCAATTTTCCTTTGAGCCCCAATCTTCTGCCTTCTCCCCATATCCCTTCAGGGATCCAAACCCTGTCTTAAATATACATAAAAACTTGGTCTCCACAGCTAACTGTGGCAATGAATTCCACAGATTCAGCACTTGCTGGCTAAAGAAATTCCACCTCATCTCCATTCTAAAAGACAGCCTCTATTCTGAGGCTGTGTCCTCTGGTCTCAGCCTCTCCCACCATAGGAAACATTCTCTCTGCATCCACTCTATCAAGGCCTTTCACCATTCCATAGGTTTCAATGAAATCACCCCTCATTCTTCTGAATTCTAGTGAATTCAGGCCCAGAGCCATCAGGCAGTCTTCAAATGACAATCTATTCAATCCTGGAATCATTTTCGTGAACCTCTTTGAACCCTCTCCAGTTTCAACTTATCCCTTCTAAGATAGGAGGTCCAAACCTGCTCACAATACTCCCAGGTGAGGTCTCATCACTGCTTTATAATGTTTCAACATTACTTCCTTGCTTTTAGAAAACATAGAAAACCTACAGCACAATACAGGCCCTTTGGCCCATAAAGTTATGCCGAACATGTACCTACCTTAGAAATTACTAGGCTTACCCACAGCCCTCTATTTTTCTAAGCTCCATGTACCCATCCAAAAGTCTCTTAAATGACCCTATCATATCTGCCCCCACCACCGTTGCCAGCAGCCCATTCCACGCAGTCACCACTCTCTGAGTAAAAAAACTTAACCCTGACATCTCCTCTGTATCTACTCCCCAGCACCTTAAACTTGTGTCCTCTTGTGGCAACCATTTCAGCACTGGGAAAAAGCTCCTGTCTATCCACACGATCAATGCCTCTCATAGTCATATACACCTCTATCAGGTCACCTCTCATCCTCTGTCACTCCAAGGAGAAAAGGCCAAGTTCACTCAACCTATTCTCATAAGGTATGCTCCCCAATACAGGCAACATCCTTGTAAATCTCCTCTGCTGCACCCTTTCTATGGCTTCCACATCCTTCCTGTAGTGAGGTGACCAGAACTGAGCAGAGTGCTCTGACCAGGGTCCTCTATAGCTGCAACATTTCCTCTCGGCTCCTAAATTAATTTCCACGATTGATGAAAGCCAATACACCGTACACCTTCTTAACCACAGAGTAAACCTGCGCAGCTGCTTTGAGCGTCCAATGGACTTGGAACCCAAGATCCCTCTGATCCTCCACACTGCCAAGAGTCTTACCATTACATAATACTATATTCTGCCATCATATATGACATACCAAAATGAACCACTTCACACTTATCTGGGTTGAACTCCATCTGCCATTTCTCAGCCCAGTTTTGCATCCTATCAATGTTCCGCTGTAACCTCTGACAGCCCTCCACATTATCCACAACACCTCCAACCTTTGTGTCATCAGCAAATTTACTAACCCATCCCTCCACTTCCTCATCCAGGTCATTTATAAAAATCACGAAGAGTAAGGGTCCCAGAGCAGATCCCTGAGGCACTCCGCTGGTGACTGACCTCCATGCAGAATATGATCCGTCTACAACCACTCCTTGCCTTTTGTGGGCAAGACAGTTCTGGATCCACAAAGCAATATCCCCTTGGACCCCATGCCTCCTTTCTTTCTCAATAAGCCTTGCATGGGGTACCTTATCAAATGCCTTGCTGAAATCCATATACACTACATCTACTGCTGTTCCTTCATCAATGTGTTTAGTCACATCCTCAAAAAATCCAATCAGACTCATAAGGCAAAACCTGCCCTTGACAAAGCCATGCTGACTACTCCCAATCATATTATACCTCTCCAAATGTTCATAAATCCTGCCTCTCAGTATCTTCTCCATCAAATTACCAACCACTGAGTTAAGACTCACTGGTCTGTAACTTCCTGGGCTATCTCTACTCCCTTTCTTGAATAAAGGAACAACATCCGCAACCCTCCAATCCTCTGGAATCTCTCCTGTCCCCATTGATGATGCAAAGATCATTACCAGAGGCTCAGCAATCTCCTCCCTCGCCTCCCACAGTAGCCTGGGGTACGCCTCATCCGGTGCCGGCGACTTATCCAACTTGATACTTTCCGAAAGCTCCAGCACATCCTCTTTCTTAATATGTACATGCTCAAGCTTTTCAATCCGCTGCAAGTCTGCTATCACCAAGATCCTTTTCCAGAGTAAATACTGAAGCAAAGTATTCATTAAGTACCTCTGCTGTTTCCTCCGGTTCCATACACACTTTCCCGCTGTTACATTTGATAGGTCCTATTCTTTCACGTATTACCCTCTTCACATACTTGTAGAATGCCTTGGGATTTTCCTTAATCCTGCCCGCCAAGGACTTCTCATGGCCCCTTCTGGCTCTCCTAATTTCCTTCTTAAGCTCCTTCCTAGTAGCCGTATAATCTTCTAGATCTCTAACATTACCTAGCTCTCTGAACCTTTTTTCTTTTCTTTTTGACTAGATTTATTACAGCCTTTGTACACCACGGTTCCTGTACCCTACCATAACTTCCCTGTTTCATTGGAACGTACCTATGCAGAACTCCACACAAATATCCCCTGAATATTTGCCACAATTCTTCCGTACTTTTCCCTGAGAACATCTGTTTCCAATTTAAGCTTCCAATTTCCTGCCTGATAGCCTCATAATTCCCCTTACTCCAAATAAATGCTTTTCTAACTTGTCTGTTCCTATCTCTCTCCAATGCTTTTGTAAAGGAGATAGAATTATGATCACTATCTCCAAAATGCTCTCCCACTGAGAGATCTGACACCTGACCAGGTTCATTTCCCAATACCACATCAAGTACAGCCTCTCCTCTTGTAGGCTTATCTACATATTGTGTCAAGAAACCTTCCAGAACACACCTAACAAACTCCACCCCATCTAAACCCCTTGCTTGAGGGAGATGCAAATCGATATTTAGGAAATTAAAATCTCCCGTCACGACAATTCTGTTATTATTACACCTTTCCAGGATCTGTTTCTCTATCTGCTCCTCGATATCCCTGTTACTATTGGGCGGCCTATAAAAAACACCCAGTAAAGTTATTGACACCTTCCTGTTCCTATTCTCCACCCACAGAGACTCCGTAGACAATCCCTCCATGGCATCCACCTTTTCTGCAGCCAAGGCATTATCTCTGATCAACAGTGCCACGCCCCCATCTCTTTTGCCTCCCTCCTTGTACTTTCTGAAACATCTAAAACCCAGTACTTGAAGTAACCAATCCTGTTCCTGAGCCATCTAAGTCTCTGTAATGGCCAGCACATCATATCTTCAAGTACTGATCCACACTTTAAGCTCATCCACTTTGTTCAGAACACTCTTTGCGTTAAAATAGACACTCTCAAACCTTCCGTCTGAGCATGTCCCTTCTCTATCACCTGCCTATCCTTCTTCAGACACTGTCTCCTAGCTTTCTCTATTTGTGAGCCAGCTGCCTGTTCCCCAGTCTCTTCAGTTTGGTTTCCACCCTCCAACAATTCTAGTTTAAACTCTCCCCACACACAAAATGCTGGTGGAACGCAGCAGGCCAGGCAGCATCTATAGGAAGAAGTACAGTTGACGTTTCAGGCCAAGCCCCTTCATCAGGACTAACTGAAAGAAAAGATAGTAAGAGATATGAAAGTGGGGGGGAGGGGGAAATCCAAAATGATAGAAGACAGGAGGGGGAGGGGTGAAACTAAGAGCTGGAAAGTTGATTTGGCAAAAGAGATACACAGCTGGAGAAGGGAAAGGATCATGGGACGGGAGGCTTAGGGAGAAAGAAAGGGGGAGGGAAGCACCAGAGGGAGATGGAGAACAGGCAAGGAGTGATTGTGAGAGGGGCAGAGAGAGAAAAAACGGGGGGAGATAAATAAACAAATAAGGGATGGAGTAAGAAGGGGAGGAGGGGCATTAATGGAAGTCAGCGAAATCAATGTTCATGCCATCAGGTTGGAGGCTACCCAGCCAGAATATCAGGTGGTGTTCCTTCAACCTGTGTGGCTTCATCTTGACAGTAGAGGACATATCAGAATGGGAATGGGACGTGGAATTAAAATGTGTGGCCACTGGGAGATCCTGCTTTCTCTGGTAGGTGTTCAGTGAAACGGTCTCCCAGTCTGCGTTGGGTCTCACCAATATATAGAAGGCCGCACTGGGAGCACCGGACACAGTATATCACACCATCCGACTCACAGGTGAAGTGTCACCTCACCTGGAAGGACTGTCTGGGGCCCTGAATGGTGGTGAGGGAGGAAGTGTAAGGGCAGGTGTAGCACTTGTTCCGCTTGCGAGGATAAGTGCCGGGAGGGAGATCGGTGGGAAGGAATGGGGGGGACGAGTGGACAAGGGAGTCGCGTAGGGAGCGATCCCTGCGGAAAGCTGAAGGGGGCGGGAAGGAAAGATGTGCTTGGTGGTGGGATCCCGTTGGAGGTTATGGAGAATTGTTGGATCCGGAGGCTGGTGGGGTGGTAGGTGAGGACAAGGGGAACCCTGTCCCTAGTGGTGTGGCGGGAGGATGGGGTGAGAGCAGATGTGCGTGAAATGGGAGAGATGCGTTTGAGAGCAGAGTTGATGGCGGAGGAAGGGAAGCCCTTTTCTTTAAGAAAAGAAGACATCTCCTTCATCCTGGAATAAAAAGCCTCATCCTGAGAGCAGATGCAGCGGAGATGGAGGAATTGCTAGAAGGGGATGGCATTTTTGAAAGAGACAGGGTGGGAAAAGGAATAGTCCAGGTAGCTGTGAGAGTCCATAGGCTTATAGTAGATATCAGTAGATAAGCCATCTCCAGAGATGGAGACAGAAAGATCAAGAAAGGGGAGGGAGGTGTCGGAAATGGACCAGGTAAATTTGAGGACAGGGTGAAAGTTGGAGGCAAAGTTAATGAAGTCAATGAGCTCAGCAAACTCTCCCCAGTAGCCTTAGCAAACCTCCCCGCCGGGATATTGGTCCCCCGGGATTCAAGTGCAACCCATCCTTTTTGCACAGGTCACGCTTGCCCCAAAAGAGGTCCCAATGATCCAGAAATCTGAATCCCTGCCCACTGCTCCAATCCCTCAGCCATGCATTTATCCTCCACCTCATTCTATTCCTATTCTCACTGTCGCATGGCACAGGCAGTAATCCCAAGATTACTACCTTTCCGGTCCTGCTTCTCAACTTCCTTCTTAACTCCCTGTAGTCCTTTTTCAGGACCTCTTCCCTTTTCCTACCTATGTCATTGGTACCAATATGTACCACAACCTCTGGCTGTTCTCCCTCCCACTGCAGGATATCTTGGATGTGATCTGAAACATCACAGACCCTGGCACCTGAGAGGCAAACTACCATCTATGTTTCTTTCCTGCGTCCACAGAATCGCCTGTCTGACCTCCTAACTATAGAGTCCCCTATCACTACTGCCTTCCTCTTCCTTTCCCTACCCTTCTGAGCCACAGGGCCGGACTGTGCCAGAGGCACGGCCACTGTTGCTTCCCCAGGTAGGCTGTTTCTCCTCCCCCCCCCCCCCCCCCCCCACCAACAGTACTCAAACAGGAGTACTTATTGTCCAGGGGTACAGCCACAGGGGTACTCTCTAGTACCTGACTCTTCCCCTTCCTCCTCCTGACTGTGACCCACTTGTTTGTCTCCCATCGCCCCGGTGTGACCACCTGCCTATAACTCCTCTCTATCACCTCCTCACTCTCTCTGACCAGGCGAAGGTCATTGAGCTGCATCTCCAGTTCCCTAACTCGGTCCCTTAGGAGCTGTAGCTCGACACACTGGGTATAGATATGGCCGCCCAGGGAGGCTGGGAGACTCCAGAAACCCCCCCCCCTCCACACACACACACATCTGACACTGAGCACAGAACACCGGCACACGCACATACTTCCTCCTTTCCGCAGTTAACACATGTAAACCTACCTCGCCTCATCCGTTACTACCTAAGCCCGTTCAGCCTAAGCCCTATCACTCTGCCTCCCTCTCACAACGCTGCCCGCTGGATATAGCGGTCTTCTTTTTAAACCTTTCACGCTCTACTGGCTGATGTCACGCGCCTGCGCAGTCCTGCCTCTCCTTTACTTCGAGCAGTAAAAACTGCCTTCGCTCCCAAAATCAGCCGTCTACTCCTAGCCTTCTTGCTCTGAATCTAGTTTTCTTGAAATGAATGCTAACATTGTATTTGCTTTCCTCACCACAGACTCAACCTGCAAATTAACCTTTAAAGAATCCTGCACAAACACTTCCAAGTCTTTTGCACCTCAGATTTCTGGATTTTCTCTCCATTTAGAAAATATTCAACCCTTTCATTTCTTCTACCAAAGTGAATGACCATATACTTTCCAACACTGTATTCCATCTGCCACTTCTTTGCCTATTCTCCTAATCTGAATAAGTCTCTCTATAGCCTCTCTACTTCCTCAAAGCTATCCTTCCCTCCACCTATCTTCATATCGTCTGCAAACTTTGCAACAAAGCCATCATTTCCATCATCCTAATCATTGACATGTAACGTAAAAAGAATTGGTTCTAACACAGAGCCCTGTTGTGGAACACCACTAGTCATTGGCAGCCAGTCAGAAAAGGCTCCCTTTATTCCCACACTCAGCCTCCTGCCAATCGGCCACTGCTTTATCCACCCTAGAATCTTCCCAGTAATACCATGGGGTTGTAGTTTGTTAAACAGCCTCATGTGTGGTACCTTGTCAAAAGCCATCTGAAAATCCAAATACACAACATCAACCAGTCCTCCTTTATCTATCCTGCTTGTTTCTTCAAAGAATTCCAACAGATTTGGCAGACAAGCTTTTCTTTTGGGGAAACCATACTGACTACAGCCTATTTGATCATCTGCCTCCAAGTATCCTGAGACCTCCATTATCTTCCCAACTACTGAGGTCAGAGTAACTGGCTTATAGTTTGCTTTCTTCTGCCTCTGTCTCTTCTTAAACAGTGAAGTAACATTTGCAATTTTTCAGTCTTCTGGAATCATTCCAGAATCTAGTGACTCTTGAAAGATCATTACTATTGCCTCCATGATCTCCTCAGCCATCTCTTTCAGAACTCTGGGGTGTACACCCAAGAACCTTCCCTCTAGTTATGGTAACCACTTCATGCCCTCTGACACCTGGGACTCCCACCATACTGCTAATATCTTCCATAGTGAAGACTGATGCAAAATACTTATTCAGTTTATTCGCTATTTCGTTGTTCCCCATTACTACCTCTCCAGCATCATTTTCCAGTGGTCTGATATCCATATAACCATATAACAATTACAGCACGGAAACAGGCAATCTCAGCCCTTCTAGTCCATGCCGATGCTTACACTCACCTAGTCCCACTGGCCCGCACTCAGCCCATAACCCTCCATTCCTGTCCATATACCTATCCAATTTTACTTTAAATGACAATACCAAACCTGCCTCTACCATTTCTACTGGAAGCTCATTCCACGCAGCTACCACTCTCTGAGTAAAGAAATTCCCCCTCGTGTTACCCTTAAACTTTTGCCCCCTAACTTTCAAATCATGTCCTCTTGTTTGAATCTCCCCTACTCTCAATGGAAAAAGCCTATCCACGTCAACTCGATCTATCCCCCTCATTATTTTAAATACCTCTATCAAGTGCCCCCCTCAACCTTCTACACTCCAAAGAATAAAGACCTAACTTGTTCAACCTTTCCCTGTAACTTAGGTGCTGAAACCCAAGTAACATTCTAGTAAATCTTCTCTGTACTCTCTCTATTTTGTTGATATCTTTCCTATAATTCGGTGACCAGAACTGTACACAATACTCCAAATTCGGCCTTACCAATGCCTTGTGCAATTTTAACATTACATCCCAACTCCTATACTCAGTGCTCTGATTTATAAAGGCCAGCATACCAAAAGCTTTCTTCACCACCCTATCCACGTGAGATTCCACCTTCAGGGAACTGTGCACCATTATTCCTAGATCACTCTGTTCTACTGCATTCTTCAATGCCCTACCGTTTACCATGTATGTCCTATTTTGATTATTCCTACCAAAATGTAGCACCTCACACTTATCAGCATTAAACTCCATGCCTTCATTCAGCCCACTCTTCTAACTGGCCTAAATCTCTCTGCAAGCTTTGAAAACCTACTTCATTATCCACAACGCCTCCTACCTTAGTATCATCTGCATATTTACTAATCCAATTTACCACCCCATCATCCAGATCATTAATGTATATGACAAACAACATTGGACCCAATACAGATCCCTGAGGCATACCACTAGTCATCGGCCTCCAACCTGACAAACAGTTATCCATCACTACTCTCTGACATCTCCCATCTAGCCACTGTTGAATCCATTTTACTACTTCAATATTAATACCTAACGATTGAACCTTCCTAACTAACCTTCCGTGCAGAACCTTGTCAAAGGCCTTACTGAAGTCCATATAGACAACATCCACTCCTTTACCCTCGTCAACTTTCCTCGTAACCTCTTCAAAAAATTCAATAAGATTTGTCAAATATGACCTTCCACGCACAAATCCATGCTGACTATTCCTAATCAGACCCTGTCTATCCAGATAATTATATATACCATCTCTAAGAATACTTTCCATTAATTTACCCACCACTGACGTCAAACTGACAGGCCGATAATTGCTAGATTTACTCTTAGAACCCTTTTTAAACAATGGAACCACATGAGCAATATGCCAATCCTCCGGCACCATCCCCGTTTCTAATGACATTTGAGATATTTCTGTCAGAGCCCCTGCTATTTCTACACCAACTTACCTCAAGGTCCTAGCGAATATCCTGTCAGGACCCGGAGATTTATCCACTTTTATATTCCTTAAAAGTGCCAGTACTTCCTCCTCTTTAATTGCCATAGTTTCCATAACTTGTTTCCCTTACCTTACACAATTCAATATCCTTCTCCTTAGTGAATACCGAAGAAAATAAATTGTTCAAAATCTCCCCCATCTTTTTTGGTTCCACACATAGCTGTCCACTCTGATTCTCTAAGGGACCAATTTTATCCCTCACTATCCTTTTGCTGTTAATATAACTGTAGAAACCCTTCGGATTTATTTTCACCTTACTTGCCAAATCAACCTCGTATTTTCTTTTAGCTTTTCTAATTTCTTTCTTAAGATTCTTTTTACATTCTTTATATTCCTCGAGTACCTCATTTACTCCATGCTGCCTATATTTATTGTAGATCTCCCTCTTTTTCCGAACCAAGTTTCCAATATCCGTTGAAAGCCATGGCACTCTCAAACTTTTAACCTTTCTTTTCAACCTAACAGGAACATAAAGATTCTGTACCCTCAAAATTTCACCTTTAAATGATCTCCATTTCTCTATTACGTCCTTCCCATAAAACAAATTGTTCCAATCCACCCCTTCTAAATCCTTTCGCATCTCCTCAAAGTTAGCCTTTCTCCAAGCAAAAACCTCAACCCTGGGTCCTGTCCTATCCTTCTCCATAATTATATTGAAACTAATGGTATTGTGATCACTGGACCCGAAGTGCTCCCCAACACATACGTCCGTCACCTGACCTATCTCATTCCCTAACAGGAGATCCAACACTGCCCCTTCTCTAGTCGGTACCTCTAAGTATTGCTGCAAAAAACTATCCTGCACACATTTTACAAACTCCAAACCATCCGGCCCTTTTACAGAATGGGCTTCCCAGTCTATGTGTGGAAAATTAAAATCTCCCACAATCACAACCTTGTGCTTACTACAAATTTCTGCTATCTCCTTACAAATTTGCTCCTCCAATTCTCGCTCCCCATTAGGTGGTCTATAATACACCTCTGTAAGTGTTACTACACCTTTCCCATTCCTCAATTCCACCCAAATAGTCTCCCTAGACAAGCCCTCTAATCTATCCTGCCAAAGCTCTGCTGTAATATTTTCTCTGACAAGCAACGCCACACCTCCTCCTCTTGTCCCTCTGATTCTATCGCACCTGAAGCAACGAAATCCAGGAATATTTAGTTGCCAATCACGCCCCTCCTGCAACCTTGTTTCACTAATAGCAACATCATATTTCCAGGTATCAATCCATTCTCTAAGCTCATGCACCCTAAGCTCATCCACTTTTGCCTCTCCTTTGCACTTTATGTGTCTGAAGAAACTTTTGGTGTCTGCTTTAATATTATTGGCTAGCTTACTTTTGTATTCCATCTTTACCTTTTTAATGACTTCTTTTAGTTACCTTCTGTTGGTTTTTAAAAGCTTCCCAATCCTCTAACTTCCCACTAATTTTTGCTTTATTATATACCCTCTCTTTTGCTTTTATGTTAGATTTGACTTCTTTTGTTAGCTACAGTTGTGTCTGCAGTATTTAGAATACATTTTCCTCTTCATGTATATCCTGGGCATTCCAAATTCCTTCCAGAAATTCCAGCCGTTGCTGCTCTGCCATCATCCCTGACAATGTTCTTTGCCAGTCAGTCCTGGCCAAATCCTCTCTCATGCCTCTGTAATTCCCTTTACTCCACTGTAATACTTATACATCTGACTTTAGCTTCTCCTTCTTGGATCTCAGGGCAAATTTGATCATATTATGATCACTTCCCCTGAGGGTTCTTTTTCCTTAAGCTCTCTAATCAATTCTGGTTCATTGCACAACACCCAATCCAGAATAGCTGCTCTTAAAAAGCCATCTCATAAACACTCTAGAAATTTCCCCTCCTATAATCCAGCACTAACTGATTTTCTCAATCTGCCTGTATGTTGAAGTCCCCCCCATGACCATTGTAACATTGCACTTCTGGCATGCATTTTCTATCTCCTGTTGTAATTTGTTGGCCTCATCCTTACTGCTGCTTGAGGGTCTGTATACAACTCCCATCAGGGTATTTTTATTCTTGCAGTTCCTTAGCTCTATCCACAATGATTGAACACCTTCCAACCCTGTGTCACCTTTATCTAAGATTTGATTTCATTTTTTACCAACAGAGCAAAGCCTTCTTGCCTGCCTATCCTTTCAATACAGTGTGTATCCTTGCACATTAAGCTCCCAGCTATAATCTTTCAGCCATGATTCTGTGCTGCCTACAATGTCATACCTGCAAATCTACAACTGTACCTTATTCTGAATACTGCACACATTTATATACAACACCTTTAGTCCTGTGTTAATCCTATTTAATTTAGTCCATCTTTTACATTGCAACTCATACTGTTGACTGCAGTTTTGCCCTATCAACAGTCTCTCCTCAATATACATTGTCATTCACCTACCTCATCTTCAGCATTATTATCCGCCTTTCCTACAGTACTCAGGACATTAGTCGCACCATGCTCAAGCTTTTGTTTCCTAACTTTATCTGATGACTTACAAGCATCTGCCTCCACAGCCTCTCCACTAACTGTTCTACCATTCTGGTTCCTATCCTCCTGCAACTCTAGTTTAAACCCCACCATGAAGAATTAACAAACCTTCCCGTTAGGAAACCTTCCCCTTGTACAGTTCCTACCTTCCCTGGAAGAGAGCCCAATGATCTGAAAATTTTATGCCCTCACTCTTTCACCAACTCCTTAACCATGTATTAAAACTGTATAATCTTCTTAGTTCAGTCCTCACTAGCACTTGGCTGGATAACAATCCTGAGGTCACAACCCTGGAGGTCCTGTCCTTGAACTTAACACCTAACTCCCTGAGCTCCCTATACAGAAGCTTGTCACTCTTCTACCCACATCATTGGTACCTGCATGGACCATGACTTCTGGCTGTTTACCCTCCCACTTAAGAATGCTGAGGCCTCAATCCATGATATTCTGGACCGTAGCACCCGAGAGGCAACATACCATTTGGGAATCTTGTTCTCACCCACAGAACCTCCTGTCCATTCCCTTAACTAATGATTCACCTATCACCACAACATGCCACTTCTTCCCCCATATCCTTCTCCCTTCTGAGTCACAGAGGCAGACTCAGTGACAGAGACCTGACTACTGTGACTTTCCTCTGTTCGGTTATGCTTCCCCCCCCCCCCCCCCAGCCCCCAACAGTATCCAAAGTGACATACCTGTTGTTGAGGGGGACAGCCACAGAGGTACTCTGCACTGGCTCCTTAACCCCCTTTCCCCTTCCTGACTGTCACTCCGTTTCCTGTGTCCTGCTCCTTACCTCTCTATATGTCTAATCCATCACCCTTTCAGCCCCCCCAAATGCTCTGGGGTTCATCCAGTTCCAGCTCTAGCTCCTTAATGTGGTGTGTTAAAAGCTGCAGCTAGATGCACTGGAGGTCTCTCTGCCTTCCCACATCCTGCAAGAGGAACATTTTACTATTCTGCCTGTCATCCCAACTGTCCTAACTGAGCAGATATAAAGAAGAGAAGAAAAAAAAACTTGAGTTTTTCTTTCACAAACAAGAGAAAATCTGCAGATGCTGGAAATCTGAGCAACACACACAAAATGCTGGAGGAACTCAGCAGGCTAGATAGCAACTATGGAAAAATAATACAGTCTACGTTTCAGGCTGAAACCCTTCAGCAGGTCATGCCGAAGGGTCTCACCCTGAAACGTAGACTATTTTATTCCATAGATGTTTCCTGGCTTGTGGAGCATTTTGTGTGAGTTTTTCTTTGCTTTTTCTGAGTGAAGCCTCTCTTCACGAAAGCCTTGAAAAGCTAAAACCTTAAGATCGCCACTCTGACAACGGCCGCTGTGCTTACCCCTGCCTTCCTTTAATTTGCTGTCGCTAATCAATCGCAAATGCCAATCGCTGATCAAAGTGCTATTAGGTGATAAAGATCTGTTGAGACAGAAACGCTGTCCACAATAAACTGAGAATAACTCCCGAGCTATTCCCTGAGAATAGCAAACACTGCCACAGTGCCAAATGTGTTGTGTGTGAATGTTAGTACTTGTGGCCTTTAGTGGCCCATATTCTGGAAGATCTTCAGACTGTCCTTGCTGTGGCAGTGAGAGCGTACAGCAGGATGGGGCTAACTGTCAATACCACCAAGACAGAACCCTTTACTGTTGGTGATGAAAAGCTGTCAGTTGTGTCACCTTTCAAATATCTGGGCAGCATTCTCTCTGAGGATAGCGGCATTGACAACGACATACAGAGCCGCATTAAACAGGCATCAGCTGTCTTTGGGAGACTTCAGCATTGAGTCTTTCAGAACAGGAGCCTTCGTCCCTCCACAAAGGTCGCTGTATACCAAGCGGTCTGTGTCACCACCCTCCTTTATGGCTGTGAAGCTTAGGAAACCTACAGCCGTCACATCAAGTCCTTGGAAAGCTTCCACATAAGCTGCCTTCAGCGCATCCTGGGAATTACTTGGCGTGAGCGGGTGTCTCACACTGAAATACTTGTAAAGACCAACTGCAGAAGTATTGAAGCCAGCGTCAGTTGCAGTGGCTGGGGCACGTTATAAGGATACCCACATGTCGGCTACTCCGCAGAGTGTTATACGGTCAGCTACATCATGGTCAACGCTCAGCTGGAGGGCCGAGGAAGTTCTATATGGAATAGATGAAGAATGCTTTAAGGAAGTGCAAAATCAGACCTGAAGACCTGGAGGATGCTGCTGCTGACTGTAACACTTGGCGACAGCTGTGTAGGGATGGGGTTCGTATTCTGGAGATGGAAAGAACAACCAGAAGACAGCAGAAGAGAGCCAGGAGAAATGCAGCCATGGATACCATCACTATCACCACTACCACATATACTTGTCCCACCTGCAATAGAGCTTGTGGGTCCAGGATAGGACTGTATAGTCATCAAAGATCTCACTGTTAAAGGAGTGGACGTCGTCATCGGATTCCGATGGACAACCGAAGAAGAAGAAGAAGTACTATATTTCACGCATTAGCCTGAAGGAACACTGTTTCATTTGGCTGTATTCATGGGTATGGTTGAATAACAATTAAATTTGAACTTGAGGGGATGGATGTTGATCTTGACAGAGAGGTAGAACCCTGGTGGTGTAGTGCTCCACTGCTGTAATGCAGTGCTGGTTGAAAGGATTAGGATAATGCTTTACAGCACCGGTGCACTGGGTTCAATTTCACCTCAGTAAGAAGTTTGTGACCAGGTTGGCTTCCTCTCACTTTTTTCTTTTTTGCCCATTACGCCACTGGCCTTTAGGCCAACACTGAAGGTCGCAAGATCACAAAATCACAAGACGGAGCAGAAGTAGGCCATTCGGCCCATCGAGTCTGCTCCACCACTCCACCATGAGCTGAACTATTCTCCCATCTAGTTCCAATTTCCGGCTTTCTCCCCATATCGCTTGATACCCTCACTAATTAGATACCTAACAATCTCCTCCTTAAACACCCTCAATGATTGGGCCTCCACAGCTGTATGTGGCAACAAATTCCATAAATCCATGACCCCCTGGCTAAAAAAATTTCTCCTCATCTCTGTTTTAAATGGGTACCCTCTAATTCTAAGACTGTGGCCTCTTGTCCTGGACTCACCCACCAAGGGAAACAGCCTTTCCACATCTATTCTGTCCAACCCTTTCAACATTTGAAATGTTTCTATGAGATCCCCTCTCATTCTTCTATACTCTAATGAATACAGTCCAAGAGCCGACAAACACTCCTCATATGTTAGCCCCTGCATTCCAAGAATCATCCTCGTAAATCTTCTCTGAACTCTCTCCAACATCAGTACATCCCTTCTAAGATAGGGGCCCAAAACTGCACACAGTATTCCAAATAAGGTCTCACCAGTGCCCCATAGAGCCTCATCAACACCTCCTTACTCTTATACACTATTCCTCTTGAAGTGAATGCCAACATACATTTCTCAACATTGTATCTCATCTGCCATTTTTCTTTGCCCACTCTTCTAAACTGACCAAGTCTCTCTGCAACCTTTCCGTTTCTTCAACACTTCCTGCTCCTCCACCTATATTTGTGTCATTCGCAAACTTAGCCACAAAACCATTTAATCCATAATATAAATCATCGATATACAGTGTAAAAAGAAGCGGCCACAACACCAACCCCTGCGGAACACCGCTAGTAACCGGCAACCAACCAGAATTGGATCCCTTTATTCCCACTCTTTTCTTTCTGCCTATCAGCCAATGCTCCACCCATTCCATTATCTTTCCTGTAATTCCATGGGCTCTCATCTTATTAAGCTGCCTCTTATGCGGCACCTTATCGAAGGACTTTTGAAAATCCAAGTACACAACATCCACAGCCTCTCCCTTGTCAATCTTATTTGAGATTACCTCAAAAAATTCCAATAGGTTGGTGAGGCAGGATCTTCCCTTCATGAAACCATGCTGGCTTGGGCCTATCTTGTCATGCACCTCGAGGTATTTCATAACCTTGTCCTTGAGGATCGACTCTGATAACTTTCCAACTACTGATGTCAAACTAATAGTTCTATAATTTTCTTTTTGCTGCCTCCCTCCTTTCTTAAACAGCGGAACTACATTTGCGACCTTCCAGTCCTCCAGAATCATGCCAGAGTCTATTGATTCCTGGAAGATCATTTCCAATGCTTCCACAATGTCCAAAACCACCACCTTCAGAACCTGTGGGTGCACTTCATCCAGTTTGGGAGACTTATCTATCCTTAGTCCATTTAGCTTCCTAAGCACTTTCTCTCTAGTAATCTTGACTGTACCTAATTCTATTCCCTGAGACCTCTGGCTATCGGGTATGTTGCTAATGTGTCTTCCACTGTGAAGACTGATGCAAAATACTCATTTAGTTCCTCTGCCATCTCTTTGTTACCCATTATAATTTCTCCAGCATCATTTTCGATTGGTCCTATATCTACCCGTATCACTCTTTTACTCTCCATATATTTAAAAAAAGTTAATTGCCAACTTCCTTTCATAATTCATCTTTTCTTTCCTAATGACTTTCTTAGTTTCCTTCTGTAAGTTTTTAAAAGTTGTCCAGTCCTCAGTTTACCCACTAATTTTTGCTTCCTTGTATGCCGTCTCTTTTGCATTTGTTTTAGCCTTAACCTCTCTCGTTAGCCACATTTGTGCCATTTTTCCATTCATGATTTTCTTGGAATATATTTTTCCTACACTTTCCTTATTTCTTGTAGGAATTTCATCCAATTCTGCTCTACTGTCCCTCCATCTAGCTTACTTTTCCAATCAACTAGGGCCAGTTCCTCTCTCATACCACTGCAATTTCCTTTGTTCCACTGAAATATGGATACACCTGATAGCAGCTTCTCCTTTTCAAATTTGAAACTGAGCTCAATCATATTATGATCACTACTTCCAATTTGTCTCCAAGTGTGGAGTAGAGGCTGCAGGACGCAGTGTTCCCCTGCACCTGCCGTTTTAGTCCGTTGATGGAAATACATACAGGACGCTGAGAAGAATAATCAGCGAACTGCATGGTTATGCACTTAGTAGAAGGAATAAAGGCTTAGACTATTTTCTAAACGGACAGCAAACTCAGAAATCTGAGCTGCAAAGGAACTTGTGAGTCCTCGTGCAAGATTCGCTAAAGTTTAATTTGCAGGTTGAATCTGTGGTAAGGAAAGCAAATGTAATGTTAGCATTCATTTCAAGAGGACTAAAATATCGAAAAACAAGAATGTAATGCTAAGGCTTTATAAAGCTTTGGTCAGACTGTATTTGGAGTATTATGAGCAGTTTTGGACCCCTCATCTAAGAAAGGATGTGCTGACATTGAAGAGGGACCAGAGGAGTTTGAGAGAATGAAAGGGTTAACATATGAGGAATGTTTGATGTCTCTAGGCCTGTACTCATTGTAGTTTAGAAGAATGATGGGGGAATCTCATTGAAACTTATCAAATATAAAAAGGCCCAGACAGAGTGGATGTGAAGAGGTTCTTTCCAATAGAGGGAGAGTTTAGGACTATAGGGCACAGCCTTAGAATATAAGGATGTCCCTTTAGAATGAGATGAGGAAGAATTTCTTTAACCAGAGGGTGATGAATTTATTGCCACAATTAACTGTGGAAACCAAGCCGTTGGGTATATTTAAAGCAGAGTTTGATAGCTACTTAATTAGTGAGGGTGCCAAAGAGAGCAGACAGGAGAATGAGGTTGAGAAGAATTAATAAATCAGCCATGGTGGAGCAGACACGAAGGGCCAAATGGCCTAATTCTGTTCCTGTGTCTTATGGAAAATAGTCTGAATCTTTTTCTTGTGATAAGGGTATCAAAAGCAAAAGGTCATAGGTTTAGTATGAGAGGAAGGAGCTTTAAAGGGGATGTGACAGGTAGGAGAATGATTGAAAGCTGGAAAATGATGCTGGAAGAGGGAGTGGAACCTGGAACAATTAACATTTAGCCACACATGTAAATAGCAAAGCATTGATGTGTAAGGCCCAAATGCAGTAAGATAGTATTAGTACAGGCGGGGGAAGAAAGTTTGATATAGATGTGACTAGAAGGTGCTTCTCTGAGGAACTGCAGCTTTGTAGGTGGTGCATACTGTAGCCACTAAACAGGCGGCGAAGGGAGTGAATGTTTAGGGCTGTGGATAGGCTACTCAAAAAGATTGAAGATCTAAAGATTATCTTTTATTTATCACATGTACATCAAGGCATCGAAACATACAGTGAAATGCATCTTTTGTGTCAACGACCAAAGTAGTCTAAGGATACGGCTGGGGCATCTCACAAGTGTCACTGCACTTCCAGCATCAGCATAGCCTGCCCACCACTTGTTAATCCTAACCTGTGCACCTTCCAAATGTGGGAGCACCCAGAGGAAACCCAGGAAGCCATGGGGACATCATAGAAACTCCTTACTGAGAGCAGTAGGAATTGAACCACGATCACTGGCACTGTAAAGGGTTATACTAACCACTAAGCTACCATGCCGCCCTGGTCTGGTACACCACCATTGGATCGGCAGCTTTAGATGAAACAC
This sequence comes from Hemitrygon akajei, assembly GCF_048418815.1. NCBI lineage: Eukaryota > Metazoa > Chordata > Chondrichthyes > Myliobatiformes > Dasyatidae > Hemitrygon > Hemitrygon akajei. The sequence goes on along the minus strand of NC_133129.1, from coordinate 103,154,898 downwards.
GGGTGTCAGTTCGACTGCTGCCTGCCGGAAAGTTTGTGTTTTTGTCTCACAGGCTTGCCAGCAAGCAAGGGGCTTTCCCAGCCAGCTGTGGCTTTCCTGTGCACTCGTGGTTTCCTTTCAGTTGAAGCTAATGGGCTTGTCAGTGTTTGACTATAGGGAAGCAGGTGAGATGAGCTGTTTAGGGGCTGTAGTTATTTTTGGAAGCTGGTATTTCATGTTTTGCCACCCCTGGGTGCTGGGTAGCACTGAGCCAAACTGGGGCGGCCAGAATCAGGTACTGAGCTAGATCAGCTGGTTGGGCGGTGTTGCAACAACAACCTTGCACCAAACTTTGTAAAATCAAAGAATTGATTGTGGACTTAAGAAAAGGGAAGTCAGGGGAACACGCACCAGTCCTCAACTAGGGATCAACAGTAGCGCAGCTTCAAGTTCCTGGCTGTCAACATCTCTGAAGATCTATCCTGGGTGTAACATATTGATGTAATTATGAATGAGGCATGCCAGCCACTGTATTTCATTCGGAGTTTGAGCAGATTTGGTATGTTGTCAAAGTCTCTAGCGAGTTTCGACAAACGTATGGTGGAGAGCATTTTGATTGGTTGCATCACCGCCTAGCATGGAAGAGCCAATGCAGAGAATCAGAAAAAGCTGCAGAAGGTTGTAAACTCAGCCATCTTCATCATGGGCACTAGCCTCCCCACCATCGACGACATCTTCAAAAGGCAATACCTTAAGAAGGCAGCATCCATCATGAAAGTCCCTCACCATCCAGGACATGCCTTTTCTCTTTATTACCAACAGTGAGGAGGTGCAGGAGCCTGAAGGCACACACTCAACATTTTAGAAACAGCTTCTTCTCCTCCTCACAACACACACAAAATGCTGGAAGAACTCAGCAGGCCAGTCAGCATCTATGGAAAAGAGTACTATCGACATTTTGGGCCAAGACCCTTCATCAGGACTGGAGAAAGAAGATGAGGAGTAGAGTTAAAAGGTGGGGGTAGGTGATGGAGAAACTCAAGGTGATAGATGAAACCGGGAGGGGGAAGGGAAAGAGCTGGGAAATTGATTGGTGAAAGAGATAGAGGACTGAAGAAGGGGGAATCCGTAGGAGATGACAGGCCATAGAAGAAAGAAAAGGGGGGAGGAGCCCCAGAGGGAGGTGATGGGTAGGCAAGGAGACAAGGTGGGAGAGGGAAAAGGGGATGGGCACCACTAGCAGAAGTTTGAAAAATCTGTGTTCATGCTACCAGGTTGGAGGCTACCCAAATGAAATATAAGGTGTTGTTCTTCCAACCAGAGTCTGGCCTTATTGCGACAGTAGAGGAGGCCGTAGATAGACATATCAGAATGGGAAGTGGAATTAATATGGGTGGCCACTGGGAGATCCCTCTTTTTCTGGCGGATGGAGCATAGGGTGCATCCACCATCAGACCATCACCACCACCATCAGATTTCTGAACAATGAACCTACAAACACTATCTCACTATTTTGCTCTCTTTTTGCACTATTCATTTTTTAATATACGTATTCTTGCTGTAATTTATAGTATTTTTTTAATGTGATGCACTGTACTGCCACCATTAAACAACAAATCTCATGACATATGTTAGTGATGATAAACCTGATTCAGGTTCTGATTCTGAGGTCCCTATTTAAGAACCTGAATTCCATCAGAAAAGTAGAATAAATGTTAGAAATTTGCTTTGCTAAGTCTTTTGCTTTACCCTTTTTGTTCCTCTCACTTTTAACTCCTCTCTACCTGAGGTATGTTAATTGGCGGCTGAATCTGGGTAGAATCTGGGTGGGGGGAGTTGATGGGAATTGGGGGAGAATAATCTAGCATCAGTGAAGAATACACAAAAACATAGCACATAGAACACCACAGCATAATGTTGTACCTACCCTTTAACTTTCTGTAAGGTCAATCTAACCCTTCCCACTCAAATACTCCTCAATTTTTGTATTATCTATGTCCCTAATGTCTGTGCTCTACCAAAGCAGTTGCTGGAATCTGGAGCCACAGCAATCTGTTGGAGGGACTCAGTGGGTTGACAGTATCTATTTGGAAGGGGTGGGTGCAGAAGGAATTATCAGTGTTTTGGGTCAAAACCCCACATTGAGATCAGTATAGTATTGCTGTTATTGGGTCAACTAGGACTCTGACCTGAAGGCATATTTCCAGACTGCAAGGATGCCAGTAGCCAGAAAGGTGCCAATAATGTAGTGAAATAGTTCAAACAAATTTTTCCATTGTCTACCATTACAAATTGTGGGTACCTCTGAAAGACCAATGTTTCTCTAACTGAACTTGCAATATATCTGGGCTGAGACTGGGGATCTAGTTCTGAAGGAGCTTGCAGAAGAGCTGTTGCCATCGTAGGTAGAAGTTGATTATGCTATGACCACCATTTGAAAGAACTTGGTGCCTCAAGACTAGAATTTAGTCCTTTAGCTGAATACTATCCACTGCCTTTGTGTAGAATTAAGTTTCCTGTTCAGCCCCTGTGCTAATCAATGACAAATCAAGCAACTCTGCTGCATCTCTTTAGGTAATCAGCTGAAGTAGTGATTGAGGCATGGAAACAGGTCCTAAAGCCAATGAGTTAGTGCCAGCGTCAAATAACCATTTACAATATCCTGCACTAATCCCATTTATTTTCCCACACTCCCATCAGGGTTCCACAGCAGCGGCGCAGCAGTTTAGCAGTTGGCATAATCAGTTTATAGCGTGAACAATCGCCAATCAGAGTTCGATTTGCACCACTCTCTGTAAGGAGTTTGTAGATTCTCCCTGTGAACATGTGGGTTTCTTTTAGGTGGATTAGTTTCCTTCCACATTCCAAACACTTGCAGGTTAGGATTAATAAGTTGTGGGCATGCTATGTTAGTGCCAGAAGCGTGGTGACACTTGTGGGCTGTCCAGATTACGATAGTCACTGATTTGCTGAGAACGATGCATTTCCCTGTATGTTTCAATGTACATGTGACAAATAAATCAAAATTTTCTTTTTCAATTCAACCTAGGGACAATATACAAGACAATTAACTTATCTACCTGATGACATGATATCATTTTTCTGACATCTTGTAATCTATCCCCTCTCCTTCCTTCCTTTTTCCATTCCCCATTCTGGATCCCCTCTCATCCCTTTTCATGTGCCCATCACCTTCCTCTAGTGTCCCTCCTTCCCTTTCCCCTATGGTCCATGCTCTTCTATTAATTTCCTTTTTTTTTAAACTTTTTTTATTATTTTCAAATAGTTACAGAATAAATGTGTATGAAAAAAAAGTGTTACCCAGCCCCCCCTCCCCTTAACCCCTCCCCCCTAACATCCCTATTAAAAAAATAAGAAAGAAAAAAAAAGGGAATGCCTGGATGTTGGAAGATCCCCACATGCTCCACGGAGTTCTCATTTTTTTAAATATATGTTAAAATTCTTTTTCTTTTTACTGGCCCATTAAGCCCATTAACATTAAAACTTAAAAAATTTAGTAGATTGGTCATTATTTTTTTTATTATATTACTTCGATCTATAATAATACCTAATCTTTCCACTTTCGTGGTATCCTGGGAAATCTTTATAAAAATCTCCATGTTGCTATGTGTGTCCCCACCAATCATCCAAGCAAAAAGATAGAAAAAAATTAAAATATAAAGAAAAAAAAACAAAATACCCCCCTACTAATGTTGTGGAAAAAAAACACAACATTACCCCCCTCTGCTGTACGGGTCATGGCAGCCGCCATGATTACACACGTGAATCCCGCAGTAACTGATCCACAGCCTCCCAGCCCCCCCGCAACATAAAAAAGTATATGTATAAGAAGAGAAAAAAAAATACTATTCTCATTTAGTATTTCTAAAATTTTGCTTTTCTCTTCTATAATATCCATAAATGTCCATCACTTCTGTTCCTTGGGTCTATCTTCATCTTTATTCCATTACGTTTGGAAGCCTCTATGTGTAATTAGCGAATAGATGGAAGTTCTTGTACAAACTCCTCCGCTTTTCGATAATCGGAAAAAAAAAATTTTCCCTCCTCCAAAAAAATTATCAGTGTTGCTGGGTGACGCATGGTAAATTTATAACCCTTTTCCCATAAAGCTTTTTTCGCTGGGTTAAATTCCTTCTTTCTCTTCAACAGGTTGTAACTTATATCAGGATAAAAAAGAACTGGTTTCCCTGCTATCATCAGTGGCCCGTTTCTAGTTTTGACACTTTGGGCAGCGGCCTTCAGGATCTTTTCTTTGTCTTGGTATCATAAGCATTTTATCAAAATTGATCGTGGGTTTTGATCAGCTCGAGGTCTTGACCTTAAAGATCTATGCGCCCTTTCAATCACAATTGGAGTTTCTCTTTCCATTTCCAATTTTTCAGGGATCCATTTTTGAAAAAAATTTATTGGATCTTCTCCTTCTATATCTTCTTTAAGTCCAACAATTTTAATATTATTTCGTCTACTGAGATTTTCAAGCTTATCAATTTTTTCCATAAATTGTTTTCTTTCTGATGTCCAAGCAGTATTTTCCTTTTCCATTTTGTCCATTCTTTCAACCATGTCTTCCATTGTAGTTTCCAAGTCCGTAATTCTTTTTCCCATTTTTTCCTGTCTCTTTGTCATTTTATCAAGCATAATCTCCATATTGGTCATTTTTTTGACCAATTTTTTGATTATTTTTAATTACTTTTAATGTGTCTAATTTACGCATTATTTGCCTCAAAGTCTTTTCTATATTTCTAGAAGGACTTTTACCTCTTTCTTCATCTGATCCTTCCGAGAGATTTGACTCTCCCTCCGATTCGCTATCACTTTCAGTTGCAGTGGTAGCTGGGCTTTGTAGTTCCTGTTGCTCCCGTTTGCGCATGCTCCATCCTTCGCGTTTGCGCAGTTCACGATGGTCTTTTCCTTTGGAAATGGTCAATGTTGCCACAGTCTCCTGTTCCGTATCGCCGGTGATATAATGTACCTGAGACCGCGGTTCCTCGGTAGACGTGGGCCTTGTTCTTGTTCCAACTTGCGTAGTCTTCCCGGTATTAGTTTTCTTCATCTTCCTTCCTTGAGGCATAGCTTGACACAATCCGGAGTCGTTTATAAGTAACTTTTAGAAAGTATTGACTAACTTTTCTTCATTTAAACATTAATTTATTAACTTTTTACGGGAGAGCTGGGTCCCTGCGTCTCGATCCTACGTCATCACGTGATGTCCCCCCTATTAATTTCCTTTTTCTTCAGCCCTTTACCTCTTCCACCTGTCACTTTCCAGCTTCTCACTTCATTCCCCCCCTTCCCCCATCCATCCACCTTTCCCCTCACCCAGTCTTACCTTTCACCTCCTATAACTATATAACCATATAGCAATTACAGCAAGGAAACAGGCCATCTCGGCCCTTCTAGTCAGTGCTGAACACTTACTCTCACCTAGTCCCACTGACCTGCACTCAGCCCATAACCCTCCATTCATTTCCTGTCCATATACCTATCAAATTTTGCTTTAAATGACAATATCGAACCTGCCTCTACCACTTCTACTGGAAGCTCATTCCAACAGCTACCACTCTCTGAGTAAAGAAATTCCCCCTCATGTTACCCTTAAACTTTTGCCCCCTAAGTCTCAACTCATGTCCTCTTGTTTGAATCTCCCCTATTCTCAATGGAAAAAGCCTATCCACGTCAACTCTATCCCCCTCATAATTTTAAATACCTCTATCAAGTCCCTCCTCAACCTTCTACGCTCCAAAGAATAAAGACCTAACTTGTTCAATCTTTCCCTGTAACTTAGGTGCTGAAACCCAGATAACTTTCTAGTAAATCTTTTCTGTACTCACTCTATTTTGTTGACATCTTTCCTATAATTCGGTGACCAGAACTGTACACAATACTCCAAATTCGGCCTTACCAATGTCTTGTACAATTTTAACATTACATCCCAACTCCTATACTCAGTGCTCTGATTTATAAAGGCCAACATACTTCTTCCCTTCCACCCACCTTCTGGCTTCTATCCCCTTCCTTTCCAGTCCTGATGAAGGTTCTTGGCCCAAAACATCAAATGTTTATTCCTCTCCATAGATGTTGCCTGAACTGCAGAGTTCCTCCAGCATTTTGTGTTTGTAGCTCTGGATTTTCAGCATCTGCAGATCTTCTTATGTTTATACCTTATCAACCAGAAGATTATTTTGATATGGGAGGAAACCAGAGAATCCAGAGAAAACCCACAGAGCCATAGGGAGAGACAGTAGCAGAGGTCGGCATTGACTCTGGCTTGCTGAAACTGTGAGGTAGTGGCTCTACCAGGTGATCTGTTCTGCCAGTCCTATGTTAGATAGAGCAGTTTTGCAATTTTTTTTGTATCATACCTGAGGTTTTAAAGAAAGAAAGACTGTTAAGATTAAAAGACATAGAAGCTGAATTAAGCCATTTGGCCTCTCAAGTCTGCTCTACCATTTGATTATGGATAATTTATTACTCCTTTCAACCTCATTCTCCTCTCCCCATAACCGCTGAGGCCCTTTCTAGTTAAGTACCTATCAACCTCTGCTTTAAATATATCTAGTGACTTGGCCTTCACAGCCATCTGTTGCAATGAACACACATCCACCACCATCTAGATAAAGGAGTTCCTTCTCATCTCTGTTCTAAAGGGATGTCCTTCTATTCTGAGACTGTGTCCTCTTGCCCTAGGCTTCCCCTACTATAGGAAACATTCTCTCCACATCCACTCTATCTTGGCCTTTCAATATTCAATGAGTTTCTATGACATCCCTCTTCTCTTTTCTAAACTCTAGCAAGTACAGGCAAGGAGTCATCAAATGCTCCTCATAAATTAACTTTTACATACCCAGGATGTTACGTGAACTTCCTTGGGACCTTCTACAATGTCAGCATAGCCTTTCTTAGATACGGGGCCGGAACCATCCTTTGTAGGTCCACTCCACTCTGTGTAAGCCTTTCAGTATTGTTGAAAGGTACTTTTATCATTGGAATATTAGTTAATATGCAACATTGTTATTGAGAAATTATGCTTGTAAGAAAAAGTCTTAACTTTTGAGATCCAAGCATTACTAGCTAGATCAACATTTCTTCCTCTTTTATTGTCGTTTGCTTTGTAGATGAGAGACATCAGAGGGCATTTGAGTGTTAAGTACATTTGTTTGCATGACAGATAGAGTTTGGGCATGCAGAGGAGGATTTGCTGCTGTGCAAATCCAAGTTGTAGGAATTAGAATTAGAGTCACCTTTATAATCACTGGTAAATGTCATGAAATTTGTTCTTTTATGATAGCAATACAGTGCAATACATAAAAAATTACTGAAATAAGGAATCTCTTATTTTAGGAATATATTAAAAATTACTTCTATCAGAAATATATAACAAATAAACAAGTGCTGCACAATGAGAGCAAAATAGTGAGATAATGTTCGTGGATCATTCAGATATGTGATGGCAAGCGTTGAAGATGGACACTTCCAGTCAAGATGGCACCAGTAGTGGTCGCCAACCTGTTGATCACGATCGACTGGTCGATCTTTGAGACTTTCCCAGTAGATCCCGAAAAAAATGAAAAATAAATACACAAATACTGTTGAGAGATTGTTTCCGGGTTGCGGGGTTTTAGTTCCGTTCTTTCTGCCCAGTGCACATGCGTATAGCTCCCCCGCACTACACAGTGTAATTCAGTGGTCCCCAACCACCGGGCTGCGAGGAAACAATATGAGTCAGCTGCACCTTTCCTCATTCCCTGTCATGCCCACTGTTGAACTTGAATCCACGCGAGGTCATCAGTCACCTAAACGCAGTGATACCCTCGCGCCAGGGATCACTGGTTGGCCTTGGGCGGCCGGCAGGAAGTGCCGTTGCTACCGGCCCAGAGCATGGACAGATGGGCACCGCCTCTAAACCTGTTGACCACACCGAATGTTCATGGGGAACCCGGTGCTAAAATAGTCGCGGACGACCTAATTCGGGCTCAGCGTTTCGTAAGTAACAGAGCAGCTACCGCGCTGCGACTTACTGAAACAAACTTTTGTCAGCTGACAGATCCTACAAGGGGGGGGCGGGCGCGCGCCCTGTCGCACTCCTCACTTGGTCAGTCCCTCTCTCCAGACTGCGACTGCCGCAGTCCCGGTATGGGGACCTCCGGCCCTGACCTAGTCCTCTCACCCCACCCACAACTAGTCGCACCTGGCCAAGGCGTCTGGCGGCGGGCAGGCGGGAGGCTGGAGTTCGGGCTGGGAGGCTATCCGAGGCAATGAAACCCTCAAAGCTGCTCCGGTACCCTGAGTCCAGGCACCCTGCACTTAAAGACAAACGCGTTGAGATTTTTCAGCGGAAAAAACGTGAGTAAGCGGGACAGAAGCTAAGTGCCAAGAACAACGAAAACTAAATTGCGGAATAGACTGGACATAAGGAACCTGCTTGGAGTATCGGTGTATTCCGGTCGTGTTTAACACCACCCCCCCCCCCCCCCATCGGCCAGTCCGCAAGAATATCGTCAATATTAAACAGGTCCGCTGTTCAAAAAAAGGTGGGTACTCCCGGAGTTTATACATTATTTCTACTTCCGGGTTGCGGGGTTTTACTTCCGGTTTTTTCGATCTAATAATGTGCATCTAATATTAGTTACATCTAATAATGTAACTAATCAATCTGGAGTCGATCTCGCCTTTCACTGAGGCCGAGGTAGGGGATCTTAGGCTTAAAATGGTTGGTGACCACTACACCAGCATAAAGCGCCCACAAAAATGTCTATTTTACTTTTTTTGCATCTTTTTCACTTTAAATGTATTTCTGGGACTGTTAGAGCCTGTGATTTACAGTCTGGAGATTGATTGAGTGATGCACTGTTTTGCTGTCTCCCAGAAGATTCTGGGAAGCGAGTGCCTACTCAGATGGCCTTGATGTGTAGAAACTACGAGAAGATGGGCGAGCTGATATTCAACTCCATTTCACTGATTAATTGTCGAGGAAAATTGAGACAAATGTGAAAAGCAAGTGAGAGTTCAGCACCGACTGCCTACCATTTCTGTGCGCGGCTTATCGCTATGTGGCAGGCGGGTAAACCTCTGCCTTGTGTGACATCCCACTCTTTTGATGAGTGTTGGTTATATCAGAGGATGCTATCATGGTTCTGAGTTTATGGACTGTGCCCTTTCTCAAACTTGTGGGTTCTATATTCTGTTTTTCACCTATCCATTTTGTTGTGTGAGGAGAGGGGTTGGGGGTTGATGTTCTTGCTGAGTTTTGTACGGGGGGAGGGATTTGGGAGTCGGTGTGTTTTGTACGAGGGGAGGGGTTTGGGGGTCGATGTGTTTTGTACGAGGGGAGGGGTTTGGGGGTCGATGTGTTTTGTACGGGGGGGTTTGGGGATTGATGTGTTTTATATGAGGGGAGGGGTTTGGGGTTGATGTGTTTTGTGTGAGAGGAGAAGTTTGCGGGTCAATGTTGCGTTTTGTACGAGGGGAGGGGTTTGGGGTCGATGTGTTTTGTACGAGGGGAGGGGTTTGGGGGTCGATGTGTTTTGTACGAGGGGGGGTTTGGGGATTGATGTGTTTTATATGAGGGGAGGGGTTTGGGGTCGATGTGTTTTGTACGAGGGGAGGGGTTTGGGGGTCGATGTGTTTTGTACGAGGGGAGGGGTTTGGGGGTCGATGTGTTTTGTACGAGGTGGGGTTTGGGGATTGATGTGTTTTATATGAGGGGAGGGGTTTGGGGTCGATGTGTTTTGTACGAGGGGAGGGGTTTGGGGGTCGATGTGTTTTGTACGAGGGGAGGGGTTTGGGGGGCGATGTGTTTTGTACGAGGTGGGGTTTGGGGATTGATGTGTTTTATATGAGGGGAGGGGTTTGGGGTCGATGTGTTTTGTACGAGGGGAGGGGTTTGGGGGTCGATGTGTTTTGTACGAGGTGGGGTTTGGGGATTGATGTGTTTTATATGAGGGGAGGGGTTTGGGGTCGATGTGTTTTGTACGAGGGGAGGGGTTTGGGGGTCGATGTGTTTTGTACGAGGTGGGGTTTGGGGATTGATGTGTTTTATATGAGGGGAGGGGTTTGGGGTCGATGTGTTTTGTACGAGGGGAGGGGTTTGGGGGTCGATGTGTTTTGTACGAGGTGGGGTTTGGGGATTGATGTGTTTTATATGAGGGGAGGGGTTTGGGGATTGATGTGTTTTGTACGAGGGGAGGGGTTTGGGGGTCGATGTGTTTTGTACGAGGGGAGGGGTTTGGGGGTCGATGTGTTTTGTACGAGGGGAGGGGTTTGGGGTCGATGTGTTTTGTACGAGGTGGGGTTTGGGGATTGATGTGTTTTATATGAGGGGAGGGGTTTGGGGTCGATGTGTTTTGTGCGAGAGGAGAAGTTTGCGGGTCAATGTTGCGTTTTGTATGAGGGGAGGGGTTTGGGGGTCGAAATTCTTGGGTTTTGTGCCAGGGAAGGGGTTTGGGGGTCAATCTGGGGGTTTGATGTTTCTCTCTGGGTGACTGCCATGTTCCATCTGTCTGTCGTGGCTATCTGGAGAGGATGAATCTCAGAATTGTATTTGGATACATACTTTAATAATAAATGAACTTTTGAACTTTTGAAGAAGCTTCTCCTAAAACATTATCCTGAGCCTGAGTGATGTTGGGAATTGGCCTCTGAACCATATTAATGAACCAAGTGGACGGTCCAGTAGTTTCATTTTCAGAGCTCCCCTTGTTAGCTGTTTGTTCACAGATGTTTCAAACCTCATTTAACTGCTCTATAAGAATTTACAATTGCATTTCGTCTTGGTGTTATGATCACAGGTCCACTAATATAACCTTCCTGATCTGGGTCTTACACAGAGGCAAAATGCTGCCGGTGCAGGACAATTAAATGCTCAGCAGGTCAGGGAACATTTGTTTTTGAGATAGATTATGTTAACTTTATTTGTCACATGTACATCAAAGTATACAGTGAAATGCGTCATTTGCATCAAATCAAATCGGAGAAGATCAGCAGCCCACAAGTGTTGCCATGCTTCTGGCAGCAAGCCAGCATGCCCACAGCTTACTAACCATTACCCATACGTCTTTGGAATGTGTGAGGAAACCAGAGAACCCAGAGGAAATCAACACTGTTATGGGGAGAATGAACAAACTCCTTGGAGGTGGAAATTGAACCCCGATCCTGCAGCTGGTGCTATAAAGTGTTGCACTAACCTCTGCATTACAGAAAGTTGAATTAATGTTGCAGATTGATGATCTTAAATTTTATATAGAATTTTTCATGTGGCAGAAGTATGTGAGAGGCTTCACAGGAGCAATGTCAAACAAAATGTTGCAGTAAGTCACATTAGAAGCATCTAAAAAGAAAGAGGGATGGTGAGGTGTAGAGAAGGAGGTCTTTACGTTAGGGCCAAAACAAATGAGGTGAGATCATCATCGCTGAAGCAATGCAAACCAGTAGAGGTGGCAGAGAATCCACATTTGAAGGAACACAGTAATCTTATGACAGGAATATTTTTGTAGGAAAGAAGGAGCTCAGAAATAAAGATAACTCTCCTAATCAAGGTGAGCTTAATGGCAAGGGTGTGATAGCTGTACAGAACTTGGTGTATATTAGGATGTGGGGATGTAGAATATTACATATCTTCAGTTTACAGACACTGTGCTAATTGTCTATGGGTAAAAATATTCTCTTCTGTATAACCTGATAAGAGGCATTCATAGAATAGATAGCCAGTGCCTTTTTCTTAGGGTGAAAGTGGCTAATACGAGGGGGCATAATTTTAAGGTGATTGGAGAAAAGTATAGGGGTATGTCAGAAGTGAGTTTTTTACACATAGTGGTGGGTATGTAGAGTGTGCTGCCAGATGGTGAGTAGGGACTAAACAGACTCTTAGATAGCAACATGAATGAAAGAAAAATGAAGAGTGATACACACAAAATGCTGGAGGAGCTCAGCAGGTCAGGCAGCATCTATGGATGGGAATAAACAGTTGACGTTTCAGGCCAAGACCCTTCATCAGCACTGGAAAGGGAGGGGAGAAGTCAAGAGTAAGGTGGAAGGAGGGGTAGAAGTAGTAGAGGTGATAGGTAAAACCGGGGAGGGGGAGGGGATAAACAAACTGGGAAATTGGTGGAAGAGATAGATGGCTGGAGAAGGGAAATTTGATAGGACAGGTCAGAAGACCAGGGAAGGGGGAGAAACACCAGAGGGAAGTGATGGGCAGGTAAAAAGAGAAGGCAGGAGAGGGAAACAAAAATGAGAGATGGTGAAGTGGGGGGAGGGTTAATTACCAGAAGTTGAGAAGTTTGGAAGTGGAGAGTGGTGTGTGAGGGAAAGGTTAGATTAATCTTGGAACATAGAACGTTATAGTACAGCCCCTCAGCCCAAAATGTCGTGCTCAACCTTTACCCTCTCGATGAACAATCTAACCCTTCCAGCCTCCAATTTCTATCATCCATGAACCTATCTAAGAGTCTCTTAAGTGTCCCTAATGCATTTACGCCCATCACCATTCCTGACAGTACCTTCCACATACCCACGACTCCCTCTGTCAGTGTTTCCCAAAGCACTCTCATACTTGCCAACGCCATCTTAGGCACTATATTCTGTCCAGCACTCCCATAGCACCCACCACATGCAAACATGAGAAAAATTATTCTGCTTTAATTTTTTATTTGTCTTTAAACCTAACTCACACAGTATCTGTGTGCTGTACGCAGCTTCAATATCAATGTGATCCTTGCGCTTGATGGTTTTTAGCAAGAGTTGAAATACCTGGTTCAAGTTGTGACAGCAAAGGCCTTAAGTCCCCACGTGTGACAATGTTTAAGCAGTTTCTGATTTTGTGAGTATGTGCTTCACTGCATTAAAGCCTCTTTCAACAAGTTAGGAGGATGGGAATGCAATGAAGAGCAATTTGGTTGTTCTTCAGAAGCCAGGAAACTTCGTATGACAGTGTAGCCACTTATCACAAAAGCCGACATTTTTGAAAAGCATTTTTTCATCTTCATCATTCTGAATTTTGATTATTTCTTCTTGCCAGCTCTGTTCCTGTTCTTTCGCCTTGCAAAGAAATGGGTTAATTATTCAGTCCAGAATTTTCAGATTGTTTAATTCTTTGAATCGATTCTGAAAAGCCACCTTCAGTGACAGCAGGTATAAGCAGTATTCTTGTAAGTCACTGTCTGTGAAAGAGAGTGCCATACTTTCCATGCAGGGAAACTGTGAGAACATTCTTCCCCCAATGTTTTGCTTATCTATTTTCAATTTCCTGATAAAAGTAGACTGCACTTTTTGCCTGGATTAAATTGAAATTCTCACCCTGCAGTTTCATATTTAGAATATTCAGTTTGTCATACAGATCGGCTAGGTATGCCACATCTCCATGTAGAAGTTCAGTCTTGTTTCTCAAGCTCTTGTCAACTTTGGAAAAAAATTCAACCACAGTGTCAAAAAGATCAAAGAAATGTTTTAAGCAGCAGCCTTTTGACAGCCAGTGCACTTCAGTGTGAAGAAACAAGTGTTCAAACTCTTCATTGTTATCTTGTCATAACTGGTGAAATATCCTGCTATTTAATGGATGAGCTTTCATTTTGTTGATAGCAGATATTACAAGAGTCATGGTTGATGAAAGTTGCTGGCTGAGGTATTTGGCTGTGAGATGTTGATGATGAATTACATAATGAATTGCAAACAGACTTGGAATTTCTTTTTTCATAAATGCCACTAAACCATAAGATGTAGGAACAGAATTAGGCCATTTGGCCCCTCGAGTCTGTTCCACCATGGCTGATTTATTATTCTTCTTAACCTCATTCTCCTGTCTGCTCCCCATAACATAAGAAAATAAAAAGTAGGAGCAGGAGTAGGCCATCCGGCCCATCGAGCCTGCCCCACCATTCAATAAGATCCTGGCTGATCTGTCTGTAAACTCAGCTCCATTCACCTGCCTTTTCCTCGTAACCCTTAATTCCCCTACTATGTAGAAATCTGTCTGCAAACCCCATTTCCAGAAAAGTTGGAATATTTTCCAAAATGCAATAAAAACAAAAATCTGTGATATGTTATTTCACGTGAACCTTTATTTAACTGACAAAAGTACAAAGAGAAGAGTATCAATAGTTTTACTGACTAACTTAATTGTATTTTGTAAATATACACAAATTTAGAATTTGATGGCTGCAACACACTCAACAAAAGTTGGGACAGAGGCATGTTTACCATTGTGTTACATCACCTTTCCTTTTAATAACACTTTTTAATCGTTTTGGAACTGAGGATACTAATTGTAGTAGATTTGCAATTGGAAATTTTGTCCATTCTTGCTTGATATAAGACTTCAGCTGCTCAACAGTCCGTGGTCTCCGTTGTCTGATTCTCCTCTTCATGATGCGCCATACATTTTCAGTAGGAGATAGATCTGGACTGGCAGCAGGCCAGTCAAGCACACACACTCTGTGTCTACAAAGCCACGCTGTTGTAGCCTGTGCAGAATGTGGTCTGGCATTGTCCTGCTGAAATAAGCATGAACGTCCCGGGAAGAGACGTCACCTTGATGGCAATATATGTCTCTCTAAAATCCTAATATACGCCTCAGAGTCAGTGGTACCTTCACATACATGCAACTCACCCATGCCGTGGGCACTGATGCACCCCTATGCCATCACAGATGCTGGCTTTTTCACCTTTCGCTGATAACAGTCAGGATGGTCGTTTTCATCTTTGGCACGGAGAACTCGACGCCTGTTTTTTCCGAAAACTAGCTGAAATGTGGACTCATCTGACCACAACACACGGTTCCACAGGCCCAGAGAACTCGCCGGCGTTTCTGCATAGAGTTGATGTATGGCTTCATCCTTGCGTAATACAGTTTCAAGTTGCATTTCTGGATGGAGCGACGGACTGTGTTAAGTGACAATAGTTTTCCGAAGTACTCCCGAGCCCAGGTGGCTATAATTGTCACAGTAGCACGACGGTTTCTTTGGCAGTGCCACCTGAGGGCTCGGAAGATCACGCGCATTCAACAGTGGTTTCTGACCTTGCCCTTTACACACTGAGATGTCTCTGAATTCTCTGAAACTTTTCACAATATTATGTACTGTAGATGTTGAAAGACCTAAATTCTCTGCAATCTTGTTTTGGGAAATGTTCCTTTTGAACTGACTAACAATTCTCTCACGAATTTTGGCACAAAGGGATGAGCCACGACCCATCCTTGCTTGCAAAGACTGAGCCTTTGATGGACGCTACTTTTATACCCAGTCATGATACCTCACCTGCTACCAATTAGCCTGCTTAATGTGGAGTCTTCCAAACCGGTGTTACTTGAATACTCTGTGCACTTTTCAATCTTATTTTAATTCTGTCCCAACTTTTGTTGAGTGCGTTGCAGCCATCAAATTCTAAATTTGTGTATATTTACAAAATACAATTAAGTTGGTCAGTAAAACTATTGATAATCTTTTCTTTGTACTTTTGTCAGTTAAATAAAGGTTCACGTGAATTAACATATCACAGATTTTGATTAGGGATAAGATCAGGGCAAATGGGGTTTGTAACTGAATCTTAAATATGTTTAATGAAGAAGCCTCAACTGCTTCCCTGGGTAGAGAATTCCACAGATTTACCACTCTGGGAAAAAGTTTCTCCTCATCTCCATCCTAAATCTTCTCCTCTGAATCTTGAGGCAATGTCTCCTAGTTCTAGTCTCACCTACAAATGGAAACAACTTTCCTCCTTCTATCTTATTTATCCCTTTCAAAATTTTGTATGTTTCTATAAGATCCACGCTCATTCTTTTGATTTCCAGAGAGTATAGTCTAGAATCAACCTGGTAAACCTCCTCTGCACTGCCTCCAAAGCCAGTATATCCTTCCTCAAGTATGGAGACCAGAACTGCACACAGTACTCCAGGTGCAGCCTCACCTATATACTTGCAGCATGACCTCCCTGCTCTTGAATTCAATTCCTCTAGCATTGAAGGCCAACATTCCATTTGCCTTCTTAATAACCTGTTGTACCTGCAAGCCAACTTTTTGCGATTCATGAACAAGCACTCTCAAGTCCCTCTGCACAACAGCATACTGCAATCTTTCACCATTTAAATAATAATCTGCTCTTCTATTATTCCTTCCAAAGTGGATGATCTCACGTTTACCAATGTTGTGTTCCATCTGCCAGATCTTGGCCCACTCACTTGACCTATCTATATCCCTCTGCAGACTCTCCACATCCTCTGTACAATTTGCTTTTCCACTCAGTTTAGTGTCATTAGCAAATTTTGCTACACTACACTCAGTCCCCGCATCCAAATCATCAATGTAAATGGTAAACAGCTGCGGGCCCAGCACCGACGCCTGCAGCACCCCACTCACCACTGACTGCCAACCGGAGAAACACCCATTTATACCAACTCTCTGCCTTCTATTGGTTAACCAATCCACTATCCATGTCAATACACTTCCTCTGACTCCATGCATCTGTAATTTATTTATAAGTCTCTTGTGCAGCACCTTATCGAATGCCTTCTGGAAAACCAAGTTTAGGGGAGACATATGGGGTAAGTTTTTTTACACAGAGGGTTGTGAGTGCCTGGAATGACTTGCCAGGGATGGTGGTGGACGCTAAAACATTAGGGGTATTTAAGAGCCTCTTGGACTGGCACATGGATGAAAGAAAAATGGAAGGTTATGGGGTAGTGTAGGTTTAGTACTTTTTTTAAGGATTATATGGGTCGGCACAACATGGAGGGCTGAAGGGCCTGTACTGTGCTGTAGCGTTCTATGGTTATACAACATCCACCTGTTCCCCTCCACTGCACTCATTATGTCCTCAAAGAACTCCAGTAAGTTTGTCAAACAGGACCTGCCCTTTCTGAATCCATGCTGTGTTTATCTAATGGAACCACTCCTTTCTAAATGTTTCGCTATTTCTTCCTGAATGACGCTTCAAGCATTTTCCCAACTACAGATGTTAAGCTAACTGGCCTATAGTTCCCCGTCTTTTGCCTACATCCTTTTTTAAAAAGTGGCGTGACATTTGCTGTCTTCCAGTCCTCTGGGACCTGCCCAGAATCTAGAGTTTTGATAAATGATTACCAACATGTCTACTATAACCTCCACCAATTGCCTCAGCACCCTGGGATGCATCCCATCAGGACCAGGTGACTTATCTACCTTCAGGCCCTCTAGTTTACTCATCACTATCTCTTTAGTAACAGTGATTTTATTAAGGTCCTCACCTCCCATTTTGTCCATAACATCCTCAGGCATTTCCTTATCACCCAATGTCAACTTGCCCTTCTCATCTTCCAAGGAACCTGTGTTGACTTTAGCCACCCTCTTCCACTTTATATATTTATAAAAACTTTTGCTATCTGTTTTTATATTTTGTGCTAATTTACCTTCATACTTTATCTTCCCTTTCCTTATTTTTTGTTTAATTGTTCTTTGTTGCTTTTTAAAGTTTTCCTAATCCCACTACTCTTCACGACTTTGTACACATAAGCTTTTTATTTGATACTATCTTTTATTTCCTCAGTTATCCAAGGCTGGCTCTCCCCACACTTACTGTCCTTACTTTTGAGCACTGTGAAAAATCTCTTTGAAAGTATTCCACTGTTTCTCAACTGTCCTACCAAATAGCCTATGCTCCCAAACCACATTAGCCAACTCTTCCCTCATCCTATTGTAGTCTCCCTTGTTCAAACATAATACACTAGTTTTAGATCTAACTATTTCATCCTCCACCTGTATGTGAAATTCAATCATACTATGATCACTCTTTCTAAGAGGATCCCTGACTACAAGATCGTTAATCTTACCTGTCTCATTGCACAGGACTAGATCTAAGATAGTATTTTCCCTTTTAGGTTCACTAACATGCTGCTCAAGAAAGCCATCATGGATGCATTCTATGAAGTCCTCCTCAAGACTTCCTTGACCAACCTGATTCATCCAATCTATGTGGAAGTTAAAATTCCACACGACAACTGCTGTTCCATTCTTACAAGCCTCAGTTATTTCTTGGTTAATTGTCTCTGCCACTGCAATATTTTTATTAGGTGGCCTGTAGACAACACCCACCAGTGATTTTTTTTTCACCATTACTACAGTATTCTTAATCCCTACCCAGATGGACTCAACATTCTGCTCCATAGATCTTATATCGTCTCTCACAATTGCCCTGATCTTATCCCTAATCAAGAGCGCCACCCCACCTCCTCTACCTTCCTGCCTATCTTTCCGTATTACCTGATACCCTTGGAAATTTAATTCCCAGTCATCTCCACCTTGCAACTAGGTTTCTGTAATGGCCACTAAATCATATGCCTTGGTACTGATCTGTGCCACAAGTTCACTAACCTTGTTTCTAATACTACGGGCATTTCGATAAAGTGCCCTTATACTCATTGTCCTTTTAGAATCTAGTGACCTATGAGATTTTTGCTTTTTACTTTTATGCACTCTACTCTTACTTTTTTCTTCACTATCTCTAGCTTTGGTCTCTGCATCACTTTCCCCTTCTTTTCTGTGTGGGTTCCCATCCCCCTGCCATATTAGTTTAAAACCTCCCCAACAGCACTAGCAAACAATCTCCCTAGGACATTGATCCCAGCCCTGCCCAGATGCAGACTGCCTGGATGGTACTGCTCCCACCTCCCCCAGAAGTGGTTCCAATCCCCCAAGAATCTGAAACCCTCCCTCCTGCACCACCGCTCAAGCTACATATTCATTCCCACTAATTACGTAGCTATCAAACTCTCCTTTAAATATACCTAGTGACTTGGTCTCCACAGTTAATTGTGGCAATAAATTCATCACCCTCTGGTTAAAGAAATTCCTCCTCATCTCATTCTAAAGGGACACCCTTATATTCTAAGGCTGTGCCCTATAGTCCTAAACTCCCCCTCTATTGGAAAGAACCTCTTCACATCCACTCTGTCTGGGCCTTTTTATATTCGGTAAGTTTCAATGAGATTCCCCTATCATTCTTCTAAACTCCAATGAGTACAGGCCTAGAGCCATCAAACATTCCTCATATGTTAACCTTTTCATTCTCTCAAACTCCTCTGGTCCCTCTGTAATGTCAAAGAACAAACAAAGAACAATACAATGTAATGAGGATTACATTCCTTGACTTCTCTAGTGCCTTTAACACCATCCAGCCCAAAATCTTAAGGCACAAACTAACGGAGATGGGAGTAGACTCTCACATGGTGGATTGGATAGTGGACTACTTGACAGATAGACCTCAGTATGTGCGGTTGGGAGACTGTAGGTCTGACACAGTGGTCAGCAGCACAGGAGCGCCGCAGGGAACCGTACTCTCTCCGGTCCTGTTCACCCTGTACACATCAGACTTCCAATATAACTCGGAGTCCTGCCATGTGCAGAAGTTCGCTGATGACACGGCCATAGTGGGGTGTGTCAGGAATGGACAGGAGGAGGAGTATAGGAAACTGATACAGGACTTTGTGATATGGTGCAACTCAAACTACCTGCGTCTCAATATCACCAAGACCAAGGAGATGGTGGTGGACTTTAGGAGATCTAGGCCTCATATGGAGCCAGTGATCATTAATGGAGAATGTGTGGAGCAGGTTAAGACCTACAAGTATCTGGGTGTACGGTTAGACGAGAAGCTAGACTGGACTGCCAACACAGATGCCTTGTGCAGGAAGGCACAGAGTCGACTGTACTTCCTTAGAAGGTTGGCGTCATTCAATGTCTGTAGTGAGATGCTGAAGATGTTCTATAGGTCAGTTGTGGAGAGCGCCCTCTTCTTTGTGGTGGCGTGTTGGGGAGGAAGCATTAAGAAGAGGGACGCCTCACGTCTTAATAAGCTGGTAAGGAAGGCGGGCTCTGTCGTGGGCAAAGTACTGGAGAGTTTAACATCGGTAGCTGAGCGAAGGGCGCTGAGTAGGCTACGGTCAATTATGGAAAACTCTGAACATCCTCTACATAGCACCATCCAGAGACAGAGAAGCAGTTTCAGCGACAGGTTACTATCGATGCAATGCTCCTCAGACAGGATGAAGAGGTCAATACTCCCCAATGCCATTAGGCTTTACAATTCAACCGCCAGGACTTAAGAACTTTTTAAAAGCTATTATTAATGCTTTTTGAGATAGTGATTTAGATGCATATCATATTTTTTACTGAGTTAAGTATTGTATGTAATTAGTTTTGCTGCAACAAGTGTATGGGACATTGGAAAAAAAGTTGAATTTCCCCATGGGGATGAATAAAGTATCTATCTATCTATCTATCTACAGTACAGTACAGACCATTCGGCCCACAATGTTGTACCGACCCTTAAACCCTGCCCCGCATATAACCCTCCACCTTAAATTCCTCCACATGTCAGCACATCCTTTCTAAGATGAGAGGTCTAAAACTACTTATAATACTCCAAATACAGTCTGACCAAAGCCTTATAAAGCCTTAGCATTATATTCTTGTTTTTCGATATTTTAGTCCTCTTGAAATGAATGCTAACATTACATTTGCTTTCCTTACCACAGATTCAACCTGCAAATTAAACTCTAGCGAATCCTATACGAGGACTCACAAGTCCCTTTGCAGCTCAGATTTTTGAGTTTGCTGTCTGTTTAGAAAATAGTCTATGCCTTTATTCCTTCCATCGAAGGACTAGAGTGGCAGGTGCAGGGGAACACTGCGTCCTGCAGCCTCTACTCCACACTTGCAGACAAATTAGCATGGTGACCTCTCATATGTGATGCTCCATCTGTTGCACAAGAAATCATGTTCCTAATCGGAATACTTTTATCCTTAATATACATCTGAGCTTGTCGTAGATGGATTCTCTTTTGATATTTGTTTTAAAATTTTTACAAAACTGAATCTCTTCATGAACATTTTCATTTTGATAATCTGTACGTATGCCATTAGCAATGCCTCATCGTCTTTCACAGTTGACTCAACCAGTTATAACCCAAATTCTGTTTTTTGGAGTTGATACTCAATGTCCTCACTCGTTTAATCAATACAACAAGCTACAGAGTTACAACTCAGAGGAATTAGTTTTAAGATACTGGTATCCATTGTGAGAACAGTTTTGAGCACTTCTGATACGGCAGGCATTATTAAGGCTGACTTATACTTGTGCGTCGCATTGGTGCCGTAGGAAACACGTACCCTACGCTGTAGGGTGATGTGCACCTCTCCAGAAAAGTTACTCACGCGTCGCGACAACGCAGACCGCAACAACTGTGATTGGTCCACTTGGTAGCTTCATATTTCCTCCTACGCATTTCCGGTTGCTTCTTCTCCGCCATGTCTGTAGGCTGTGCGTACACCGATGCAAAATAGATTAACCAAATCGTCAGATCTACCTGCCGACATGCAGAAATGTTTGAAATGCATTTCCTCGTCCATGTCTCTCATGAAGAAACTCAATACAGTGGCATAGAAACCCCACCGCCAACTAGCATTTTGGCGCACACCAACGCACGCTCGCTGTGGTGTAGAGTGACGCAGAAGTGAAAGTCAGGGCTACAGTGTAGCCCGTACACACAAGTATAAATCAGCCTTTAGTGTTTCACCAATTGTATGAGATTTTCCAAACTTTTCTATCATTTTGGAAATGTTATAAGAAGCAATGAGACCTTTATCAAGGTAATTTTTAGCTTTATTGGCAAATGACTCGAGTGTGTAACGCTTTTCAAATGCTTCTTTCATCTTCTGGAGCTGGGTAATACCATAAGTAGCCTTTTCAGGGTGTCTTTTACGGAAGTGTTCCTGCAAGCTTGATGGTTTTGTGGCTTCATTAGACAGTACAGTATTACAAATAAGACATATTGATATGTCACTGATTGGATTGGAACAGAATAAAACCATACTGCAGGAATGTAACATTGTATTGACGCACTTTTGTAATTTGTTTCTTAGCAGGATTAGAATTCAAGGTTTCAGTGCCTTTGTGCTTGTGGAGATTTCACTATACATATTTATCCATCATTAATGGGGTTAAATTAAAATAAAAGACTAACACAAACTGGGAATACCTATCGGATGTTGATGACAGCACAGGGTTGACACGGATGGAACGATGGTAGTGGCACGCAAAGGAACAGCAAGGCAAAGGGGAAGACGATCACAACAGCAAAAATTACGTGACAAGGATTCAGACTGGAATCTGAATGTCGGTTGGGATAGAGCTGGTGTTACCTTTATACTATTCCAGTCAGCACAATTGACCAATCATTTAAGGTCTCATTATCCCCAAAGGTGGTTCTTGACCACGCAGATGAAACTGAGGTTGCTTTGACCACCTCAAGAAGTATCCGTGAGGTTGGCAGGTTCACTGATTGGCTCTATTTTCCTGTTTGGTTCCAGCCAGCGTTGTATTGTTATACAACTTGTTTTCTCTAGATCTGTGTAGAGAAGGTTGACTTCTTGACTTGACTTGACTTGCCAAATGTTAAGTTACATGAACTCGTTCTGTGCCATGAGTCAATGGGAACTGTTGGGCTGGTTGTTAATTTATGTATCCCAATAGGTTGGTAAGGTCGGATGAGATTGCCGAGTTTTAGACGTGTCATGATGACAAGTGCTCACCGTCTGCGGAGCTATGGTTCTTCCTGTGTTCCAGTGCCTTAGCCTTTTTTTGTGCAAGTACCTGCTCTACTAACAGTCAGTCAGATCTCATGCCTCAAGTTAGGGTGCCATTTACCGCCTCCCCCAAGAATCTTGAATGCCCTCCGATGACTTCTATATCCCCTGGTGACACCTTAGGACATGTAACCACCCCCAATGGGAATCACTGCTCTCTGTAAAACAACCTCCCTCTGACATTCGCTTTATCCTTCCCTTTGGAGCGGAAACACTCCAATAGTTTACAGAATAACACTCAGTCTGATCTGTGGATGTATGCGGTAATCTCAGACTATTTCTGCCTTTTAGGTTGACCATGCTGCAAACCGCACCCAGTTTGGGAACAAGATCTACAACTTTGGTGCCATCCAGGAGAAGGTTGCCCACATGGCAATGCTGCAGTATGTGACGGAGGTGAGGACAACTGCCACAGGAATGTCAGCTGATCACCAGGGGGTTGCAGATCACCCTTACTCACCTTATTGCTCACAGGAGCTTTCACTAGTCAGGGATTTCTGGGATCCTCTCTGCTAACAAAGTCCTAGTTAAAGCATGGCCAACACAATGCAGATATTTAAGGGGAACCTGAGGGGAAACGTCTTCATTCAAAGGGTGGTGAGAGTATGGCAGCAGAAATGCTGGATGCAGATTGCAGCATATAGACCATACGGCTTAGGAATAGAATTAGGTCATTCAACCCATCAAGTCTGCACCACCATTCAATCATGGCTGATTTATCCCTCTCAACACCATTTTTTGCCTTCTCCCTGTAATCTTTGACTCAATTACTAATCAAGAACCTATCAGCCTCCACTTTAAATATACCCAATCAATTGGCTATCTGTAGCAATGAATTCCACAGAGTCACCACTGGGCAAAGAAATTCCTACCACTATAGGAAGCATCCTCTCCACGTCTGCTACAAATAGACTTCTCAATAATCAGTAGGTTTCAATGGGAATCCCCCTTCGTTCTTCTAAACTACAGCGAGTACAGGCCCAGAGCCATCAAATGCTCTGAGCGTTTAAGAAAAGTTTGGGTAAGTACCTGGATGGAAGGGGTATGAAGAGCTGTGGTCCCATTGTGGGTCGATAGAACGAGACAGACTAACAATTAGGTATGCACTAGACTTTCTATGACCAGGAAACAGCAACAACAGAACACATGGCAAGTACTGACATGAAGCAAATGTGATAAATAACCAGACTAGCAGCAGCATTGATTTGTGTGGGAATAAACAATGTAACAGTGCGGACTGAAGAGGTCATTGACTACTGACTATCACTGCAGGACTTGTATATGTCCAGGACAAAGAGATGAACAGGAATAAACCATTGTAGGCACAACCCAACATGCAAACTGCCTTTTCTAAAAGCTCCCTTCTGGAAAATGCTATAGGGTTGTTAAAACATAATTTTCACACTATCTTAAAAGTTCTTCCCTCCTCCAGCAGTTAATCTGATCAATTATTCTAGTTAGCTCCCACACCCACCCACTCCCATGTATCTGTTACCCCTGTGACTGAACTCCACTGTAAACATTTTAAACCTCTTTTTCTATTGCTGTTCACATTGGAAATGCATGTTGGCATTTATGTATTTGTACTCATTTTATTCCTTTCGTACTTTAACCTCTAAATTTATTTTTGTGTAATCCTTTATTCTTTCTAATTGTTGTTTTTTGTTGCATGCGTTGCACCCTGACCAACACACCACAACAAATTCCTAATGCATGTAAATGTATATGGTGAATAAAGTCGATCCTTGAGTCCTCAGAAGGCAGATGGGGCATTGGTTAAATGTGTCATCAGAAGGCTTTGTGATCCACTCGACTCTGAGAAACTCTCTCGGCATTGACAAACCCACGGCATGACGCTCCCTTTAGCACCGCTCCTCCCACATCACTCTGCTCCTCAGTACTACTCCTGTCACAGTATATTGCCTGCTGGCTCTCCCCCATTACAATGTAACACTCCTTCGTGGGGCCACTCTGACAGTACTGTGTTCCCTCAGCACCACCCCTCCCATGACATGGCTCTCTTCAGCACCATCTCTGTTACAGTGCATACAATGTGATGCTTTCTGCCCCCCCCCCTTCACAGTGCAGCAGCACCCCTTCATGAGGTCACTCTGACAATATTGTACTCCCTCAGCAACTCCCCTCCCCCACAACCAGAATACCCGTGGCGGAAAGTCAGTTAGTATTAGTGCAGGATGTGTGCCGGCATAGTTTTGAAGCAGGCGAGACTGCACGTCACTGAGCTACGGTGATTGTCTGTGAGCACTTAATATAAAATTTCTGCCTCCACAGTCCATGGCCTACATGATCAGTGCGAACATGGATTCCGGAGCCACAGAATTCCAGATAGAAGCGGCCATCAGCAAGATCTTTGCCTCTGTGAGTTGTCGTTTGTTTGTTTTGTCCTGTTCATTATCTGTTACACTGCTCTGGTTTAAATCCCAGATTCTCTGCAGGGAATCCTCTGATTTCTTCTCGACCCCAAAAGTATACACAGTGACATTGCCATTTGGGAAAAGAGATTATTGGAAATAAACAGCAGGTGGGGAGAGAGGAAGAGAGTTCTGGAATGACAAGTCATAGACGAAAGTTACAGTGTAAACATTTGGGCTGAGATGAGGAGAAATTCCCTCTTGTTGAGGGAATTCTTTTCTCCAGAGCCAGGTGGCTGCAGTAGATATCTAGAAACAAAAAGGCATCAGCGGAGGGAGCAGGAGAATATGGAGATGGCCTGGGACTACTGATGTGTCACAGGGATCAGACCTGGGTCTGGTGTTTGTCATCTACTTTAATGATTTGGATGATAACGTGGTAAGCAGGTTCTGTGATTTCTATTTATTTATTGAGGTACAGTGCAGACTAGGCCCTTCCAGCCTTCTGAGCCACGCCGTCCCAGCGACCCCTGATTTAATCCAAGCCTAATCACAGGATAATTTACAATGACCAATTAACCTACTAACCAGTATATCTTTGAACTGTGGGAAGAAATGGGGCACCTGAGGAAACCCACTCAGTCATGGGAGAATCTACAAACTCCTTACAAGCTGTTGCAGGAATTAAATTGTAATGTAAAGCATGATGCTAACCACTATACTAAAGTGCCGCACAAGTTATTTGAAGATAACACAAAGATTGGAAGTATTGTGGACAACAAGGAAGGCTATTAAAGCATGCAGCAGGATCTGGACCAGCTGGAAACTGCTGAAAAATAGCAAATGGAATTTAATGCAAACAAGTGTGATGTGTTACATTTTGGGAGGACAAACCAGAGTAGAACTCGCCCATTGAACAGTAGGATGATGAGGAATGCAGTAGAGCAAAGGGATTTGGGAACTAAAGTCCCTCATTTCTTGAAAGTGGTGTCACAGGTAGATAGGGTGGTAAAGAGAGATTTTGGTACTGTGGTGAACTACATATACCTGCTGACTGCTCCTGTGGCTCCTCCCACAGACCCCGGTATAAAGGCGATTGAGGCCTGAGCCCTGCCCTCAGTCTCCAGGATGTAGCATGGTGGTCAATTGCTGCTTGTTCTTTCTTCCAGTCAATAAAAGCCGATATCTCGCCTCACGTCTCAGAGAGTTATTGATGGTGCATCAGGTACATTGGTCTTTATAAATCAGAGTATTGAGTACAGGACAACATGAGTGAATCTGCAGATGCTGGATATAAAAACACAAAATGCTGTCGGGCCTGCTGAGTTCTGCCAGCATTTTGTGTTTTTATTGAGTACAGGAGTTGGGATACTATCTCAAAGTTGTATATCATTGTTTTTTTTCCTGTCCAGTTTAGGAGGTAGATGGCAGTCTCAATATCTTGTGCGGAAGGAGGTATTTCTGATGGGCAATACTGATGCAAAGCTGCACTGACAAATTGTTTTCCTCATGAGCTGAATGTAAAAAAAGAACATGACTATAATTTTGAAGGAATCTCTCAAAGTACTGGGAGACCAATATTTGCCCCTCCTCCAACATCACTAAAGAGATGTCCTGGGCCATTGTCAAATAGTAGGTTACTCTGTGTATATTAGTGCCACATTTAACAGAAGAGTTCAATTGGCTCCAAGCATTTTGTGATGTCTTGAAACCATGTGAGGCATCAAAGAAACAGGATTCTTTCCTTCCACACTGCTTCAGCAGGGGAAGTGATTTACTGTTAGTATCAGCCTTCATTCTGTCTCAAACCAACAACCTGATTGCTTACCAGTTGTCCCAGAATATTCCATACTACCTCTCCAGCGGTCCCAGGGCATTTTGCACTGCCTCTCCAGCAGCCCCAGGGCATTCTGTGCTGTCTCTCGGGCAGTCCCAGGCATTCCGCACTGCCCCTCCAACAGCCCCGGGGCATTCCACACTGCCTCTCCAGCAGTCCCACATGCTGCCAGTTGATTCTTCCAATGCTAGCGTAGGTTTGGAGATTGGAAAGTTATTAAAATGGGATCCCAGCTTGGAGCTGATGTAGTGGCAGCCTTTTAATCTGTTCGAAAAGAAATCCAGCCGTTCCCTCCTACAGAGCTCTCCCATTTTTCTTTCATCCATGTGCCTATGTAAGAGACTCTGAAATCTCCTTCACATCAAAATCTCTGAGGGAGATGCAGGACTGATTTCTACTAGAGAGACTGAGGTAGGGAGATGGTGACTAACATTATTCACAATTTTTTCCACAGGAAGCTGCCTGGACAGTTGCAGATGAGTGCATCCAACTGATGGGTGGAATGGGTTTCATGAAGGTCAGTGTCAGGGTCTGCATTCGCTCTGCACCCCCCACCACCACCAAACAACAGCTCAGTCACTCAGGAGTGGATATTCTGTGTAAAACACTGTAAAAGGGGTGTGAATTGTTCAGTTCCACCAGGGTGGGCCCCAGTTTGCATCTCAGAGTCATAGAGCAGTACAGCCTTCGGCCTATCTTGTCCATGCCAAACTGTTATCCTGTCCAGGACCGGCACCTGGACCTCTGAGGTCCTTCCCAAGAACATAAGAAACACAAACCAGCCCAAGCCTCTGAACCTTGCTCTATCATTCAATAAGATCGTGAACAGTCTTCCTGCCCCAGCTCTCGATCCTCAATGACCCAATGTCTATTCATCGTCCTTGGATACTGAGGTACTTTAGGAGTGAGAACCCTGAAGTTTCACTAACCTGTTGAGTGTGAAATTTCTTTTGCCCTTCAGTCTTAAATTGCTGACCTTTTGTACCATCTCAGCATCTCCCCATTAATCCAAAAACATCATAGAAACATAGAAAATAGGTGCAGGAGTAGGCCGTTCGGCCCTTCAAGCCTGCATCGCCATTCAGTATGATCATGGCTGATCATCCAACTCTGTACCTGCTTTCTCTCCATACCCCCGATCCTTTTAGCCACAAGGGCCATATCTAACTCCCTCTTAAATATAGACAATGAACAGGCCTCAACTGTTTCCTGTGGCAGAGAATTCCACAGATTCACCACTCTCCATGTGAAGAAGTTTCTCCTCATCTCGGTCCTAAAAGCCTTCCCCTTTATCCTTAAACTATGACCCTTCGTTCTGGACTTACCCAACATCGGGAACAATCTTCCTGCAT